>NC_090178.1:50503465-50535965 GCF_024679245.1 Pseudorasbora parva
AAGAAGTATTTACTAGACAAGCAAAAGTAATTGTCTTGTTTTGGGGAAAAAATAACTCAAAATGAAGAGAGTTTTTGATTAAAATAAGATAAATAATCTGCCAATGGGGTGAGAAAAATAATCTTAATTCAAACAGAAAACAAGATTATTTTTCTCACCCCATTGGCAGATTATTTATCTTATTTTAAGCAAAAACTCTCCTTGTTTTGAGTTATTTTTCCCCCAAAACTTGTCCAGTAAATGTTTCTTAATGTTAGAACTGTTTGATATTTTGACTAGAAACAAGACAAAGATACTGAGTAAGGCCGGGGACACACTGCGTGACGTGAGTGTCTCGGCTGCGTCTCGGCTGCGTGCCGTCAGCGTCTCGGCTGCGTGCCGTCAGCGTCTCGGCTGCGTCTCTGCTGCGTGGCGTGAGCGTCTCGGCTGCGTGCCGTCAGCGTCTCGGCTGCGTGCCGCGTCTCGGCTGCGTGCCGCGTCTCGGCTGCGTGCCGTCAGCGTCTCGGCTGCGTGTCGTCAGCGTCTCGCCTGCGTGCCGTCAGCGTCTCGCCCTGCGTGCCGTCAGCGTCTCGCCCTGCGTGCCGTCAGCGTCTCGCCTGCGTGCCGTCAGCGTCTCGGCTGCGTGTCGTCAGCGTCTCGGCTGCGTGCCGCGTCTCGGCTGCGTGCCGTCAGCGTCTCGCCTGCGTGCCGTCAGCGTCTCGGCTGCGTGTCGTCAGCGTCTCGCCTGCGTGCCGTCAGCGTCTCGCCTGCGTGCCGTCAGCGTCTCGCCTGCGTGCCGTCAGCGTCTCGGCTGCGTGCCGTCAGCGTCTCGGCTGCGTCTCTGCTGCGTGGCGTGAGCGTCTCGGCTGCGTGCCTTCAGCGTCTCGGCTGCGTGCCGTCAGCGTCTCGGCTGCGTGCCGCGTCTCGGCTGCGTGCCGCGTCTCGGCTGCGTGCCGTCAGCGTCTCGGCTGCGTGCCGTCAGCGTCTCGCCTGCGTGCCGTCAGCGTCTCGCCTGCGTGCCGTCAGCGTCTCGCCTGCGTGCCGTCAGCGTCTCGGCTGCGTGTCGTCAGCGTCTCGGCTGCGTGCCGCGTCTCGGCTGCGTGCCGTCAGCGTCTCGGCAGCGTGCCGTCAGCGTCTCGGCAGCGTGCCGTCAGCGTCTCGGCAGCGTGCCGTCAGCGTCTCGGCTGCGTGTCGTCAGCGTCTCGCCTGCGTGCCGTCAGCGTCTCGCCTGCGTGCCGTCAGCGTCTCGCCTGCGTGCCGTCAGCGTCTCGCCTGCGTGCCGTCAGCGTCTCGCCTGCGTGCCGTCAGCGTCTCGCCTGCGTGCCGTCAGCGTCTCGGCTGCGTGCCGTGAGCGTCTCGGCTGCGTGCCGTCAGCGTCTCGGCTGCGTGCCGTCAGCGTCTCGGCTGCGTGCCGTCAGCGTCTCGGCTGCGTGCCGTCAGCGTCTCGGCTGCGTGTCGTGAGCGTCTCGGCTGCGTGTCGGCTGCGTGGCGTGAGCGTCTCGGCTGCGTGGCGTGAGCGTCTCGGCTGCGTGGCGTGAGCGTCTCGGCTGCGTGCCGTCAGCGTCTCGGCTGCGTGGCGTGAGCGTCTCGGCTGCGTGGCGTGAGCGTCTCTGCTGCGTGGCGTGAGCGTCTCGGCTGCGTGGCGTGAGCGTGTCGGCTGCGTGGCGTGAGCGTCTCGGCTGCGTGGCGTGAGCGTCTCTGCTGCGTGGCGTGAGCGTCTCGGCTGCGTGGCGTGAGCGTCTCGGCTGCGTGGCGTGAGCATCTCGGCTGCGTGGCGTGTCCGTTTTTATATGGGCTCCCATGTTAACCGGTTAGAGCTTGCACACTGCCTGCGTGACATACGCGGCTCATGCTTGAAATAGAAGAGACGCCTATTTTTCACACGACACGCGAGTGTGTTGGAAGCGTTTCCAGGCAAAATATAATAGGAAAAGATGTATTTTGACATGTATTTTGACACACACACACATGTCATTTTGACACAAATACATATTAATAAATGACACTTTCATGTTTGAAAGTCTGTAGGTTAACATAAATGCAGATATAGGCCTAATTGTAATAATAAAAAAACAACATAATTATCGATTTTGAAATATTAAACCTGTCAACACAGAACGAAATATTCTGTAGCCTATTTTGCCGTCAATACCATAGATATGTGGCCAATAGGCTACTGCTGACGTTGTCTTTGCTGTATCAGTAGGCAATATATTTATATTTAACATGAAGTATAGGCTTCCCTGTACATTAATATCAGCAGCGCCACGTCAGACACGCTTCAGGTGTGCAAAAACAGAGAAACGGCAGGCAGACGCCCCTGGCCGACACGCAGCAGAAACGACACGCTACGCTTGCGTGTGTCTCCGGCCTAAGAAAAGCATTTTTTACAGTGACGCAGCCTAAACATGATTTAAGAACGATAAAAATGGTCTACGTTGGGCTCCATTCACTTTCATTAAATCCTGAAATGTTTTCCTTTAAAATCCTAATTTCTCATCGGCTCCGGAAAGCGAGTTATTTACATCTTGTATGGCCAAATAATCAGGACATCGTTGGAAGCCAATATAAACACTACATTTTTAAACAAATTACCATTGTATTGATTGCATTCCTAGTCATTAAACGTGACCCTGGACCACAAAACCAGTCATAAGGGTCCATTTTGGGAAATTGAGATTTATGCATAATCTGAAAGCTGAGTAAATAATCTCTCTATTGATGTGTGGATAGTTAGGAGAATATTATCTGGAATCTGAGGGTGCAAAAAACTTCTAAATATTGAGAACATCTCCTTTAAAACAAGAAACAAGATTTCAGTCAGAAATAAGATTATTTTTCTCACCCCATTGGCAGATCATTTTGCCTGTTTTAAGCAAAAACTCTCTTTGATTTAGATTTTATTTTCAACAAAACAAGAACAAATCTCTCATGTGGTTTTACTGATCTAGTAAATGCATCTTGATTTAAGAATTGTTAGATATTTGGACTGGAAACAAGACAACATGACTGAGGAAGAAGAGCACTGTGTGCAGTGTGCATCTGTACATGATGGACTGGAGGAATGAGATGAGTTTCACCGTGCAGAGAATGTGCAGAATGCGGCCTGGGGAAGTTATTCCAGGCACACTGTCTGCTTTGTGCTTCTACAATAACTCTGAGGAGGCACAAAGCATCTCTGTGAGGCTGCTGGAGTTCAGATGCTCGTGTGTTGTGCGGTACAGTTGTGGCTTTGTCTCGCTGCGCTGGGTCCAAACCTGACGACCTCCTGAGGGAGAGGGCTCCGAAACCTGCACATCTCCAACACCAGCATATAGATTGCACCAATAAGGATTCAATTAAGTTTAAAGGAAGTGTATGTCCATTTGATAATGACCAAATATAATCTCCTCCGTTTTACTCGTATTAAAGCGTTAGTTCAGCCATAAATGTGAATAGTGTGATTAATTCCTCCTGTGGTTGGCCAGCCGTCAGACCTCCGCTCATCTTCACACACAGATGAAGATATTAGTGTTGAAATCCGATGGCTCAGAAAGGCCTTCATTGACACCAATGTCATTTCCTCTCTCAAGACCCATAAAGGCACTAAAGACGTCGCTACAAAGCCCATCTCACTACAGCGGCTCTACAATCATTGATGAAGAGGCCAGAATAGAGTTAGTGCGCAAAAACACTAAAGAACGACTTAAGCCGCATTTCCACCACAGGGTCTAAATGAAGATCCGGGTAAATATTTCCCCCTCCAAACGGCCCTGCTCGCGGGGTAGTACTTTTTCAAAGTTCAGGAACTTTCGAGGGCGGGACTTGGGCGCTGAACATGCTGATTGGTTGAGCTCACGCAGCATTTTAGTTCAACAGGCATTTTTAAAAGTCTTTTGCGAGGTTCGTTCTGCGTTCAGTAAATATCAGTCTTGCTCTCTGTCTGATGGCGCGCGTTCGTCTCAGCCATCTCACGTGCAATGTCCGTAATAGCTGATAATAATATACATTGTCATTTTAAATCTAGCTCTACAAGCTTTCTGAATATGCTCCATGCTGCTGAATCTGCATATTAGTGCTCTTTTCTGTCGTTGTTAATTTCCTCTTTAGTAAACCGATACATAACCAGCAAAAGCAGCACAGCTTGAATCTCTTCCATACTCGTTATTCATTTTTTTACAGTCTTTTTTTCACCATGTAACCGACCTGACCGATTACTATAAGTGTGTGTCCTTACATGACGTGACAGCGCGCGCCGCGCTCATGTTGACGAGAGAGGAAAGCTCTTTTTTCTGAGGGGTAAACTTTTTATTTCGTAAGTTCGATAATGTTGGAGTAATGACACAGTGTATATTGCCCCAGGCAGTTTTTACTTTAAACTGACAGAAGATTTTTTTTCTGAGATGATTATTATTATTAGTCCTGGTGGCCGCTAAGAGTTGCTATGGCTGCAGTTAACACATTCCAGCTGCTGGAGAAAACAGCGGAGACATTTTTGATGCGGCAGACAAACTGCATGACAAAATGATTGCGATTGAAAGATTGAAACAAATTGTATGTGTTTGCTTTGTATCTTGATAGTGAATTTTTCTCACTATAGTCCCCTTTATCATGCTGGGTTCGTAGAGCAAAATTCTTAATGTGGTACGTAAGCTGCTTACCAGTATATACATTTATATACAATAAAGGTGCATCATATTTGGGGGTCCTTGGCATCGTGAAGTTTGAAAACCCCTGGTTTAGATAACGGCTCATGTAAACAGACCACTAAATCTTTCAATCGGAATGACACAAAAAGTGTGCTTTTAAACGTGGCTAGTGTCGCGCAAAAATGATTAGCCTACTGTCCGTCACTGGCTTGAGGAGCAGTCGCGCGCAGTCCTACATCACCGGACTAATCTGCCTAATCTTCACGGTACTTTAGATCGCGGTGGAAACGCAGACAGCTGCAGGTCTGGGGGGGAGAAAAGTTCCTGGTACAAATTGTTCCGGGTAATTTTGGTGAAAACGGGGCTTTAGATAGTGATGGCCGATTTTAAAACCATCGCCAGAGTCACGTGATTTCAGCAGTTTGACACGCGATCCGAATCATGAATCGATTCACTGAATCATAACGGTTCGAAGCTTTGGGGCGAACGAACCCTTTAAAGGTCCAATGGCATGAAATGTTCATTTATGAGATTTTTCAATGTTAACATGAGTTCCTTTAGCCTGAATATTCTCCTAAAGTGGCTAGAAATGTTGATCGGTGTAAACCGAGTTCTGGCTCTTTCTCTGCCTTTGACCACTGCAAAAAAACCTGCAAAACATGCTCTTCTTACTCAGTATTTTTGTCTTGTTTCTAGTCCAAATGTCTCAAAATTCTTACATTAACAAACATTTACTAGACAAGTACAATTTATTGTCTTGTTTTGGGGAAAATAACTCAAAATGAGGAGAGTTTTTGCTTAAAATAAGATAAATAATCTGCCAATGGGGTGAGAAAAATAATCTTGTTTTCTGTTTGAATTAAGATTATTTTTCTCACCCCATTGGCAGATTATTTATCTTATTTTAAGCAAAAACTAATTTTGATATTTTTCCCACATAAAAACAAGAAATAATATCTCATGTGGTTTTACTGATCTAGTAAATGCATCTTGATTAAAGAATTGTGAGATATTTGGACTGGAAACAAGACAAAACTACATTTTTTTAGTGTACAGTACAGTAAAGTATTAACTAAGAAGCGAGGCGTGTTCAGTGTCGGGGATGACAATGATCTTTCTGTGCAGGACTGGGGGAGGCCGACCTCAACCAGAACAATGGCTGCTCCAGCAAGAGTGCGGCGGAGACCGACTCCATGGCCCCAGCGGTTCACCACACGGCCGAGCCGGAGGGGCCACGCCCACATTTGGTCCGCCTCTTTTCCCGGGATGCTCCGGGCCGCGAGGACAACACCTTCAAGGAACGCCCTTCGGAGTCGGACGAGCTGCAGACCATCCAGGAGTGTGGATCGGACCAAGAGTAGACTTCTCTTCGCCTCTCTTTCCTCAGACGCTCAGCATGGCATCCGCAAGCTCTTCCCAGTCCACCTTCAGGATGGGCCGCACCAAAAAGAGCCCTACTGTCATGGATCAGATCGGGAAGTTCTTCGGAGGGGAAAAGAAGAAGAAGGGAAAGGTGAGGACTGAGCAGGCGTCTCCGTGTCTTTACTACTGCCCTGCTGGCTTTGATTATCGCCATCAGCAAACGTGTGATTTTTTTCTCTCTTTTTATTGACTTTTATCTTTTATTTTAAAGTTTATTGTGCGCTGTTGTACTCCAGTATTGAATAACGCTGTCGTTTTGGGATGTGATTCAGGGAGTGTGACTTTTATAAGATTTTCAGATGTTTGAAACACCTAGAACAAAACTCTTCATGCTGCAGAACATGCTCTTCTTCCTCAGTCATGTTGTCTTGTTTCCAGTCTAAATATCTTACAACTCTTAAATCAAGATTTACTAGATCAGTAAAACCACATGAGATATCAAATATCTAAATGAAGTGAGTTTTTGCTTAAAACAGGCAAAATGATCTGCCAATGGGGTGAGAAAAATAATCTTATTTCTGATTGAAATCTTGTTTCTTGTTTCCGTCCCAATCAGAAATAAGATTATTCCTCTCACCCCATTGGCAGATCATTTTGCCTGTTTTAAGCAAAAACTCACTTCATTTAGATATTTGATATCTCATGTGGTTTTACTGATCTAGTAAATGCATCTTGATTTAAGAATATTTCGATATTTGGACTGGAAACAAGACAAAATGCCAAATAAGAAGAGCGTGTTTTGAGTGAGAGGCAGACGGCACACGTGCTTTGGTGAGGGTCTCCACACACTCCTCTTCTCAGATGCTTTATATCCGCTGTAGAGTAAAGGAGGAACGCCTCAGGGTTTTTCACGGTACGGACGGAGGCTTGGTTTCTAAAAATTTATTTGCATCGTTTCTGAAATTCTTAAAAGTTTTTGTGTGTGTGTGTGTTTGTGTGTGTGTTTCTGTGTGTGTGCATGTTTTTGTGACATATGAGGACACAAATGTGTGTAATGCCATGGGGATGACACAGGTATTACAGGAGAGGGTGAAATATGAGGACATTACCCATGGCCCCACTTTACAAAAGGCTTATAAATCACACAGGAGGAGTTTTTATGAGAAAGTAAAAATGCAGAATGTTTCCTGTGTGTGTGTGTGTGTGTGTGTGTGTGTGTGTGTGTGTGTGATGGGTAGGTTTAGGGGCAGTGTGTGTGTGTGTGTGTGTGTGTGTGTGTGTGTGTGTGTGTGTGTGTGTGTGTGTGTGTGTGAGATGGGTAGGTTTAGGGGCAGTGTGTGTGTGTCTGTGATGAGTAGGTTTAGGTGCAGTGATTGTGAGTGAGTGTGTGTGTGTGTGTGTGTGTGTGTGTGTGTGTGTGAGATGGGTAGGTTTAGGGGCAGTGTGTGTGTGTCTGTGATGAGTAGGTTTAGGTGCAGTGATTGTGAGTGAGTGTGTGTGTGTGTGTGTGTGTGTGTGTGTGTGTGTGTGTGTGTGTGTGTGTGTGTGTGTGTGTGTGTGTGTGATGAGTAGGTTTAGGTGCAGTGAGTGTGAGTGTGTGTGTGTGTGTGTGTGTGTGTGTGTGTGAGATGGGTAGGTTTAGGGGCAGTGTGTGTGTGATGAGTAGGTTTAGGTGCAGTGATTGTGAGTGAGTGTGAGTGTGAGTGTGAGTGTGTGTGTGTGTGTGTGTGTGTGTGTGTGAAGGGGAAGGTTTAGGTGCAGTGATTGTGAGTGAGTGTGAGTGAGTGTGAGTGTGTGTGTGTGTGAGATGGGTAGGTTTAGGGGCAGTGTGTGTGTGTGTGTGATGAGTAGGTTTAGGTGCAGTGATTGTGAGTGAGTGTGTGTGTGTGTGTGTGTGTGTGTGTGTGTGTGTGTGTGTGTGTGTGTGTGTGATGGGTAGGTTTAGGTGCAGTGATTGTGAGTGAGTGTGAGTGTGTGTGTGTGTGTGTGTGTGTGTGTGTGTGTGTGTGTGTGTGTGTGTGTGTGTGTGATGGGTAGGTTTAGGGGCAGTGTAAGGGGATAGAAAATACAGTTTGTACAGTATAAAAACCATTACGCCTATGGAATGTCCCCATATGTCACAAAAACAAACCTGTGTGTGTGTGTGTGAGTGTGTGTGTGAGTGTGTGTGTGTGTGTGTGTGTGTGTGTAATTATGCAATTTCTAGAGCCTTAACTTTTGAGATAAAAAAAGAGGGAGGTGAATATTTATATCTTGTAAAATGTAAAGATATTTGATCTCCATGATGTATTTGTAAGTTTCTAGTTTAAAGTGCCAACCGCAGGCGTACCGGACCGACCTGTGCTGTGTGTAACGTGCGATCCAAGCTCGTGTGTGTGTGTGTGATAGTCCAGATGTGTTATAGTTGTGTGTGTGTTTGTCAAACGCCTCAGGGGAAGTCGTCTCATCTGTGTGTGTGTGTGTGTGTGTGTGATATCTCTGAGTGTTAACCCCTAAAGACTGACCGTCTGTAACAGAGCTTGTGTAACCTCCATAACCCTCACCATGACTTCAGCTTTTCACATTTGCTTGATTAAAACATATCTAACACGAACACTGGCTTCTGTTGAGTTCTTTAAGCGCTGACGCTCAGATGAAGGCTAGTACACTGGGAAAATATTGTTGGTTTAACTTAAAAAAGTAAGTAACCTGGTCGCCTTAAAATTGTGTTTAATGAAATTAAAACTTTGAGTTAATACAATGAAGGAAAATAAAGAAAATGTAGTTTATTAAATTAGGAAATTAAGTTTAATAAATAGAAACTGAACCACATAAAACATTTGATAAATCATGAAAATAGCACAATTTTCACTGCGGCTTCATAAATAAAACGCCGAAATATGCTTACAAAATATTTTAATAATATTTAATAAAGGTTGTCGATTCTCATAAATGTTCATTGTATTAACTCAAATTTTTAATTTCAATGAACTCAAAATTAAGGCAACCAGGGGACTTATTTTTTATTTTTTTACAGTGTTGGGCCGCACGATAACTCATGCTTAAAAAAATGCTCAAAGTATGTGAAAAACTTAACACACATGTTCCCCATTGTTTTTGTCTGAAGAACTGTGAAAGCTAACCGCAGTGTGTTACTGTAGTAAACGCATGCCTAAATCCGCAGCTTTAGGGCTTCAGACCTACATTAGGTTTATTTAACAGCAGAAACTCAGCCGTTTAATCCCACCGGTCACAATTGTGACAGGAAATTTTCCTTGCATATTTTAGTGTGGTATTAAAAAGCAACTTCTATTATGAAGCAAATTTTCATTTATAATACACATTTAAGATGTCTACATGAGTTCTGGGCAGGTTTAACCTTGCTGTGTAGTTTGGTCGTGTGACCACACACACTTATTTCTTGGTACTGCCATCTTAGCACAATGACAATGTGAAAGCACAGAAATGACAGGAGAATGTAATGAATTAATCAAAGTAAATTTTTGAATAGCTCGTTAAATTTTTTGCACACATCATTATGAAAGGGTTATCTATACATACATATTGAAATTATATTAATACATGGTTTATTCTGTTGTCAGGATGCAGATAAATGAAGACGGTCACAATTGTGACCGGTAGTATAACACAGAATATGTCCCCTCTGTCATTCTGTGTTATTCATATGAACTCTCTCAATGATTTAACTGAAAACTGTCTATCTATCCATCCATCCATCGTACTTCTGTCTGTACTTCTGTCTGTCTATACCTTTGTCTAGCTATACTTCTTTCTGTCTGTCTGTCTATCTATCTATACTTCTGTCTGTCTATCTATCTATACTTCTGTCTGTCTATCTATCTATACTTCTGTCTGTCTATCTATCTATACTTCTGTCTGTCTATCTATCTATACGTCTGTCTGTCTGTCTATACTTCTGTCTGTCTATCTATCTATACTTCTGTCTGTCTATCTATCTATACTTCTGTCTGTCTATCTATCTATACTTCTGTCTGTCTATCTATCTATACTTCTGTCTATCTATCTATACTTCTGTCTGTCTATCTATCTATACTTCTGTCTATCTGTCTATACTTCTGTCTGTCTAACTATCTATACGTCTGTCTGTCTATCTATCTATACTTCTGTCTGTCTATCTATCTATACTTCTGTCTGTCTATCTATCTATACGTCTGTCTGTCTGTCTATACTTCTGTCTGTCTATCTATCTATACTTCTGTCTGTCTATCTATCTATACTTCTGTCTGTCTATCTATCTATACTTCTGTCTATCTATCTATACTTCTGTCTGTCTATCTATCTATACTTCTGTCTATCTGTCTATACTTCTGTCTGTCTAACTATCTATACGTCTGTCTGTCTATCTATCTATACTTCTGTCTATCTATCTATACTTCTGTCTGTCTAACTATCTATACTTCTGTCTGTCTATCTATCTATACTTCTGTCTGTCTATCTATCTATACTTCTGTCTGTCTATCTATCTATACTTCTGTCTGTCTATCTATCTATACTTCTGTCTGTCTATCTATCTATACTTCTATCTATACTTCTGTCTGTCTATCTATCTATACGTCTGTCTGTCTGTCTATACTTCTGTCTGTCTAACTATCTATACGTCTGTCTGTCTATCTATCTATACTTCTGTCTATCTATCTATACTTCTGTCTGTCTAACTATCTATACTTCTGTCTGTCTATCTATCTATACTTCTGTCTGTCTATCTATCTATACTTCTGTCTGTCTATCTATCTATACTTCTGTCTGTCTAACTATCTATACTTCTGTCTGTCTATCTATCTATACATCTGTCTGTCTATCTATCTATACTTCTGTCTGTCTATCTATCTATACTTCTGTCTGTCTATCTATCTATACTTCTGTCTGTCTATCTATCTATACTTCTGTCTATCTATCTATACTTCTGTCTGTCTATCTATCTATACTTCTGTCTGTCTATCTATCTATACTTCTGTCTGTCTATCTATCTATACTTCTGTCTGTCTAACTATCTATACGTCTGTCTGTCTATCTATCTATACTTCTGTCTATCTATCTATACTTCTGTCTGTCTAACTATCTATACTTCTGTCTGTCTATCTATCTATACTTCTGTCTGTCTATCTATCTATACTTCTGTCTGTCTATCTATCTATACTTCTGTCTGTCTAACTATCTATACTTCTGTCTGTCTATCTATCTATACGTCTGTCTGTCTATCTATCTATCTATACTTCTGTCTGTATCTATCTATACTTCTGTCTGTCTATCTATCTATACTTCTGTCTGTCTATCTATCTATACTTCTGTCTGTCTATCTATCTATACTTCTGTCTGTCTATCTATCTATACTTCTATCTATACTTCTGTCTGTCTATCTATCTATACGTCTGTCTGTCTGTCTATACTTCTGTCTGTCTAACTATCTATACGTCTGTCTGTCTATCTATCTATACTTCTGTCTATCTATCTATACTTCTGTCTGTCTAACTATCTATACGTCTGTCTGTCTATCTATCTATACTTCTGTCTGTCTATCTATCTATACTTCTGTCTGTCTATCTATACTTCTGTCTGTCTATCTATACGTCTGTCTGTCTATCTATCTATACTTCTGTCTATCTATCTATACTTCTATCTATACTTCTGTCTATCTATCTATACTTCTATCTATACTTCTGTCTATCTATCTATACTTCTGTCTGTCTGTCTATCTATCTATACTTCTGTCTATCTATCTATACTTCTGTCTGTCTATCTATCTATACTTCTGTCTGTCTATCTATCTATACTTCTGTCTGTCTATCTATCTATACTTCTGTCTGTCTATCTATCTATACGTCTGTCTGTCTATCTATCTATACTTCTGTCTGTCTATCTATCTATACTTCTGTCTGTCTATCTATCTATACTTCTGTCTGTCTATCTATCTATACTTCTGTCTGTCTATCTATCTATACGTCTGTCTGTCTATCTATCTATACTTCTGTCTGTCTATCTATCTATACTTCTGTCTGTCTAACTATCTATACGTCTGTCTATCTATCTATACTTCTGTCTATCTATCTATACTTCTGTCTGTCTATCTATACTTCTGTCTGTCTAACTATACTTCTGTCTGTCTATCTATATATACTTCTGTCTGTCTATCTATCTATACTTCTGTCTGTCTATCTATCTATACTTCTGTCTGTCTATCTATCTATACTTCTGTCTGTCTATCTATCTATACTTCTGTCTGTCTAACTATCTATACGTCTGTCTGTCTATCTATCTATACTTCTGTCTATCTATCTATACGTCTGTCTGTCTATCTATCTATACTTCTGTCTATCTATCTATACTTCTGTCTATCTATCTATACTTCTATCTATACTTCTGTCTGTCTATCTATCTATACTTCTGTCTGTCTATCTATCTATACTTCTGTCTGTCTATCTATCTATACTTCTGTCTGTCTATCTATCTATACTTCTGTCTGTCTATCTATCTATACTTCTGTCTGTCTAACTATCTATACGTCTGTCTGTCTATCTATCTATACTTCTGTCTATCTATCTATACGTCTGTCTGTCTATCTATCTATACTTCTGTCTATCTATCTATACTTCTATCTATACTTCTGTCTATCTATCTATACTTCTATCTATACTTCTGTCTATCTATCTATACTTCTGTCTGTCTAACTATACTTCTGTCTGTCTATCTATCTATACTTCTGTCTGTCTATCTATCTATACTTCTGTCTGTCTATCTATCTATACTTCTGTCTGTCTATCTATCTATACGTCTGTCTGTCTATCTATCTATACTTCTGTCTGTCTATCTATCTATACTTCTGTCTGTCTATCTATCTATACTTCTGTCTGTCTATCTATCTATACGTCTGTCTGTCTATCTATCTATACTTCTGTCTGTCTATCTATCTATACTTCTGTCTGTCTATCTATCTATACTTCTGTCTGTCTATCTATCTATACGTCTGTCTGTCTATCTATCTATACTTCTGTCTGTCTATCTATCTATACTTCTGTCTGTCTATCTATCTATACTTCTGTCTGTCTAACTATCTATACGTCTGTCTATCTATCTATACTTCTGTCTATCTATCTATACTTCTGTCTGTCTATCTATACTTCTGTCTGTCTAACTATACTTCTGTCTGTCTATCTATATATACTTCTGTCTGTCTATCTATCTATACTTCTGTCTGTCTATCTATCTATACTTCTGTCTGTCTATCTATCTATACTTCTGTCTGTCTAACTATCTATACGTCTGTCTGTCTATCTATCTATACTTCTGTCTATCTATCTATACGTCTGTCTGTCTATCTATCTATACTTCTGTCTATCTATCTATACTTCTGTCTATCTATCTATACTTCTATCTATACTTCTGTCTGTCTATCTATCTATACTTCTGTCTGTCTATCTATCTATACTTCTGTCTGTCTATCTATCTATACTTCTGTCTGTCTATCTATCTATACTTCTGTCTGTCTAACTATCTATACGTCTGTCTGTCTATCTATCTATACTTCTGTCTATCTATCTATACGTCTGTCTGTCTATCTATCTATACTTCTGTCTATCTATCTATACTTCTATCTATACTTCTGTCTATCTATCTATACTTCTATCTATACTTCTGTCTATCTATCTATACTTCTGTCTGTCTAACTATACTTCTGTCTGTCTATCTATCTATACTTCTGTCTGTCTATCTATCTATACTTCTGTCTGTCTATCTATCTATACTTCTGTCTGTCTATCTATCTATACTTCTGTCTGTCTATCTATACATCTGTCTATCTATCCAAACATCTGTCTGTCTGTCTGTCTGTCTGTCTGTCTGTCTATCTATCTATCTATCTATCTAAACTTCTCTCTATCTGTCTATCTATACTTCTGTCTATATATACTTCTGTCTGTCTGTCTGTCTGTCTGTCTATCTATCTATCTATCTATCTAAACATCTGTCTGTCTATCTATCTATCTATCTAAACATCTGTCTGTCTATCTATCTATCTATCTATCTAAACATCTGTCTGTCTATCTATCTATCTATCTAAACATCTGTCTGTCTATCTATCTATCTATCTAAACATCTGTCTGTCTATCTATCTATCTATCTATCTATCTATCTATCTATCTATCTATCTATCTATCTATCTATCTATCTATCTATCTATCTATCTATCTATCTATCTATCTATCTATCTATCTATCTATCTATCTATCTATCTATCTATCTATCTAAACTTCTGTCTGTCTATACTTCTCTCGATCTGTCTATCTATACTTCTGTCTATATATACTTCTGTCTGTCTGTCTGTCTATCTATCTATACTTCTGTCTATCTGTCTATCAGTCTATAGTTTTGTCTGTCTACCTATATCTATGAGATGTACCTTATAAATGTCCAAATTTCGGTTTCACCAATTGGTGCTTCAATGTTTAAAGTTGCTCTTCCTAATATTTAGGAGTAATAACTACATGTAAGTGCGTAGATCTTTTCAAGGTTTGTTGGTCACCTCTTCCCCTCTCTCTGACCAGACACGTTAATTCAGTGAAGATGAACGTGTTATCTAGATTTTTGTATTTATTTCAACGGGTTGCAATTTTCATACCCCCAATTTTTTTTTTATTGTGTATCATGA
This sequence comes from Pseudorasbora parva, assembly GCF_024679245.1. NCBI lineage: Eukaryota > Metazoa > Chordata > Actinopteri > Cypriniformes > Gobionidae > Pseudorasbora > Pseudorasbora parva. Next base: position 50,518,097 of record NC_090178.1, read on the forward strand.
ACAATAGAAATTGTTTTGAAGTAAATTCTAATCATATCTCATTCTTATATGTTGGATATTTTATTGTTATTTTAAGTTTCAAACGTTTAAATAGGTCTAATAGAAGAATTTGTATGAATTCTGTCTATGCTGTTTCCCACCGGTCACTATTGTGACCGAGTATAAAACCTAATATTTCACTAACTTAACCAACATAAAATCAAAGAAGGCATACCATTTGTGTGTTAGGGAGGTCTAAGGAGTAAATTGCATGTACTCACATTGCAGGAAAAAATTTGGGATTAAACGGGTTAAAGTTCAGTCAAGAGCGTCTCTGTGTTTAGCTCACTGTAAAAATAAAAATATTGTTGGTTTAACTTAAAAGTAAGTAACCTGGTTGCCTTAAAGAGTTTATTGAAATAAAACATTTGAGTTAATACAATGAAGGAAATTTGTTTAATTAATAGAAACTCAAAATATTATTGTATCTGAACCACATAAAAAATGTGATAAATCATGAAAATAGCACAATTTGGCTGCGTCATCACAAATAAAACACACAATTACCCAATATGCTTACAACATCTTATTATAATATATATATGTATGTACGTATGTATATATATTTTATATGCAAGATATATTTGATCAAAAATACAGAAAAAAGCAATATTGTGATATATTACTACAATTTAAAAGAATTGTTTTTCAGTGTATTCTCCTTTAAATGCTGATTTATTTGTGTGATCAGAGCTGAATGTTCAGGATGGTTCCTCCAGTCTTCAGTGATCATGATCCTTCAGAAATCATTCTCAGATGAGGGTTCATTACGAGTGTTGGACACAGCTCTGCTCACTAATATATCTGAGGAATAAAAGGCTCAAAAGAACTGCATTTATTCAAAATAAACACATACTTTCAAATAATATAAATCTCCTTTACTATCAGTTCATCAATTTAACACATCCTTGCTGAATAAAATTATTGATTTATTTCAAAAAAAGAAAGAAAAGAAATGCCTGACCCCAGATGACTGACCAGTAGTGTATATTTGTAACGAACCGCTCTGAGACAGAAAGGTTGGAGATCCAAACACAGCATTTATTGAAGGGTAATCCAAAGTCGTAGTCCATAAAACACGCAAAAGGTCATACACAGGTAGGCAGTCCGAAAAGGCAAACACAACAGAAGGAACAGGCAAAAGGGTAATCCACGGAGAAGGCAAGAAATCAAAGACCAAGATACATGAAACCAGGGAAACGCTCAGAAATGCAGACACTAAACAAGACTTCCCCATGAATGACAGAGATAACCAGACTTATATAGGCAGAGGAGATGAGGCACAGGTGTAAACAGTGAGTGCTAATGAGTCCTAGGCCAAGGATTATGGGTAATGTAGTCTGTGATGGTGACAGTCCGGGGTGGAGTGCCCTCTGGTGGTGATCACGGGCACTCACACTGGTGAATTGTGACAATATTGTTGTATATTGGTATCACAGGTTATGAGCATATATTAGTGATCAGAACTGTCCCTAACGCTCCTAATGAATCCTCATCTGAGAATGATTTCTGAAGGATCATGATCACTGAAGACTGGAGGAACCATCCTGAACATTCAGCTCTGATCACACAAATAAATCAGTCAATAAATAAAAAAAAATCGTTGGTTTAACTTATAAAAGTAAGTAGCCTGGTTGCCTTAAAATTGTGAATTTATTGGAATTAAAAATTTGAGTTGATACAATGAAGGAAATTTGTTTAATAAATAGAAACTCAGAATATTATTGTATCTGAACCACATAAACAATGTGATAAATCATAAATAGCACAATTTGGCTGCGTCATCACAAATAAAACACACAATTACCCAATATGCTTACACAATATTTGAATCATATTTTTAATAAAGGTTGTCAAATCTAAAAAAAAAAAAATTGTATTAACTCAATTTTAATTTCAATAAACTCACAATTTTAAGGCAACCAGGGAACTTTTTTTCTAAATATTTTTTTACAGTGCATAATTATTTGAAAACCAAATATTTTAAATTGTAATAATATATCACAATATCAAATTTTTTCTGTATTTTTGATCAAATAAATGCAGGCTTGATGAGCAGAAGAAACTTCATTCAAAAACATTACAAATAGTAATGTGTCCACACCTTTGGCCTGTTCTGTGTGTGTAAATAGAATATTAGAATATAATCAATATAAAAACGGCAAAATATAATTTATATTGAATATTGTTGAAAATTAAGATTACTAAAGAAAAGGCATTTTTTATTTAAAGCTGCACTGTGTAACTTAAGTTTATTCTTAGCTAAAAACACTTAGTTCTTTCAAAAATGTATGTGCTCATTAATGTATATTTACTTCTTTCGAGTAATAAAGTATTCTCGTGAGTTTATAATATGCCGTTGGAAACACATACGGGTGAGGGGTTCGAGAGCCGGCCGCCATGTTGCTCCTCCATCTTGAAAGTACAGTAGCCAAAGAGGGACATACCCGCAAACTCAAGCTTCGCCTTTTGCGTTTTAACACTCGATGGCACCGTGTCGAATGTGAAGAGGGGGATTGCCGTGTTAATCTTGGACTAAATCAGCCACCGTAGGAGTTAAAACGAAATCAGAATAGAGAGGAGCAGAAACTAATATTCACTGGATGATCATAAACCTTTACACCGCTAGATGGGGGAAAATATCACACAGGGGAGCTTTAACTGTTTTTGCACTGGACAATTTGAATGCGCTTTGGGGCCAAAGAAAATCAGCTCTTAATTATTCTAGACTAGAGCAAATGCAAAAATATTGAGGTGTAAATCGCTTATTGTCAGAATTTGGAAAGATATGGAGTTTTATGTATTTCGCCAACCTTGGTGTAAATGATCCGTCCACGTTGAAGGATCCGCCTCTTCTGGAAGACATTACAAGGTCTAAAACTAATTGAATCATTGACAATCTATTGCAACACACACACACACACACACACACACACACACACACACACACACACACACAAGGTAAGTTTCCTTCTCTGCACTTGAGTTTAAATGTGACGTCTGGAGAGATGTTTATTCTCAATGACCCTACAAGCTCCATTAAACTATCAGAAAAGGACAGAAATATTTTAAATATGAGGGAAGAACGAAACACTACACGTGGTGTAGATATTTATCTGACAAAGGATTTGCCAATAAAGTCAAACTACAGCTACAGGTTTGATTTTAATATGCAACTGAAATGCACATAAAAACAAAACGCTGAGAGGAAAAAGCAAGCATTGACTACAACACAATCCATTACTAATATCTGGTTGCTTCTGTCTTTTTGCATGTGTTCATCATTTAAATTATTTGTCATGTTTCTTTGCGTTCACAAACACATATATCGACTCCTAGCACAACTGCACAATATGACTACAAAACCTTTAACACCTTTACAATAATACTTGTATAAAAGGTGATGATAATTTTCTCAGGCTAGACATCACTTTTGAGTTGACCACTGCAATATCTTAAGTGTCCATTCATTTCAGCCTTTTGATGTCATTCTATCTTTAAATCAACATTTACAGTGTGTTTGATCAGAAGTGATGGTTTCTTCAGAGGAAGCGTAATAATGAAATTATGTAGTCAAAAGCTGTACCTTATTTACCCCTAACAATGTGTTTTAATATCTTAAATGTGCATATCAGTGCCCGGATGGCATATATCTGTGCTCAGATGGCATATATCAGTGCCCTGGATGGCATATATCAGTGCTCAGATGGCATATATCAGTGCTCAGATGGCATATATCAGTGCTCAGATGGCATATATCAGTGCTCAGATGGCATATATCAGTGCCCGGATGGCATATATCAGTGCTCAGATGGCATATATCAGTGCTCAGATGGCATATATCAGTGCTCAGATGGCATATATCAGTGCTCAGATGGCATATATCAGTGCTCAGATGGCATATATCAGTGCTCAGATGGCATATATCAGTGCTCAGATGGCATATATCTGTGCTCAGATGGCATATATCAGTGCTCAGATGGCATATATCAGTGCTCAGATGGCATATATCAGTGCTCAGATGGCATATGTCAGTGCCCGGATGGCATATATCAGTGCCCGGATGGCATATATCAGTGCCCAGATGGCATATATCAGTGCCCGGATGGCATATGTCAGTGCCCGGATGGCATATATCAGTGCCCAGATGGCATATATCAGTGCCCAGATGGCATATATCAGTGCTCAGATGGCATATGTCAGTGCCCGGATGGCATATATCAGTGCCCGGATGGCATATATCAGTGCCCAGATGGCATATATCAGTGCCCAGATGGCATATATCAGTGCCCAGATGGCATATATCAGTGCCCAGATGGCATATATCAGTGCCCGGATGGCATATATCAGTGCCCGGATGGCATATATCAGTGCCCGGATGGCATATATCAGTGCTCAGATGGCATATGTCAGTGCCCGGATGGCATATGTCAGTGCTCGGATGGCATATATCAGTGCCCGGATGGCATATGTCAGTGCCCGGATGGCATATGTCAGTGCCCGGATGGCATATATCAGTGCCCGGATGGCATATATCAGTGCTCAGATGGCATATGTCAGTGCCCAGATGGCATATATCAGTGCCCAGATGGCATATATCAGTGCCCGGATGGCATTTATCAGTGCTCAGATGGCATATATCAGTGCCCGGATGGCATATATCAGTGCTCAGATGGCATATATCAGTGCCCATATATCAGTGCTCAGATGGCATATATCAGTGCCCATATATCAGTGCCCAGATGGCATTTATCAGTGCTCAGATGGCATATATCAGTGCTCAGATGGCATATATCAGTGCTCAGATGGCATATATCAGTGCTCAGATGGCATATATCAGTGCCCAGATGGCATTTATCAGTGCCCAGATGGCATTTATCAGTGCTCAGATGGCATATATCAGTGCTCAGATGGCATATATCAGTGCCCAGATGGCATATATCAGTGCTCAGATGGCATATATCAATGCTCAGGTGGCATATATCAGTGCCCGGATGGCATATATCAGTGCTCGGATGGCATATATCAGTGCTCGGATGGCATATATCAGTGCTCAGATGGCATATATCAGTGCCCAGATGGCATATATCAGTGCCCGGATGGCATATATCAGTGCTCGGATGGCATATATCAGTGCTCAGATGGCATATATCAGTGCCCAGATGGCATATATCAGTGCTCAGGTGGCATATATCAGTGCTCAGATGGCATATATCAGTGCCCAGATGGCATATATCAGTGCCCAGATGGCATATATCAGTGCCCAGATGGCATATATCAGTGCCCGGATGGCATATATCAGTGCCCAGATGGCATATATCAGTGCTCGGATGGCATTTATCAGTGCTCAGATGGCATATATCAGTGCTCAGATGGCATATATCAGTGCCCAGATGGCATATATCAGTGCTCGGATGGCATATATCAGTGCTCAGATGGCATATATCAGTGCCCAGATGGCATATATCAGTGCCCAGATGGCATATATCAGTGCTCAGGTGGCATATATCAGTGCCCGGATGGCATATATCAGTGCTCGGATGGCATATATCAGTGCCCGGATGGCATATATCAGTGCTCAGATGGCATATATCAGTGCCCATATATCAGTGCTCAGATGGCATATATCAGTGCCCAGATGGCATATATCAGTGCTCAGATGGCATATATCAGTGCCCGGATGGCATATGTCAGTGCCCGGATGGCATATATCAGTGCTCAGATGGCATATATCAGTGCCCAGATGGCATATATCAGTGCTCAGATGGCATATATCAGTGCTCAGATGGCATATATCAGTGCCCAGATGGCATTTATCAGTGCTCAGATGGCATATATCAGTGCTCAGATGGCATATATCAGTGCCCAGATGGCATATATCAGTGCCCAGATGGCATTTATCAGTGCTCAGATGGCATATATCAGTGCCCGGATGGCATTTATCAGTGCTCAGATGGCATATATCAGTGCTCAGATGGCATATATCAGTGCTCAGATGGCATATATCAGTGCTCAGATGGCATATATCAGTGCTCAGATGGCATATATCAGTGCTCAGATGGCATTTATCAGTGCTCAGATGGCATTTATCAGTGCTCAGATGGCATATATCAGTGCTCAGATGGCATATATCAGTGCCCAGATGGCATTTATTTATATATGGTTTATATAGCTACTATTTTACAAACCATATACTAATGGTAATGTTAACTCTTGAAAAATATGATTGGTTTGAAAGGGGTAGTTCAACCCAGAAATGTGATCTTTTACTCGCCCTAATGTCATTCCAAACCTAAATGAATTTTTTCTTTGTAATATAAAAGAAAATGATTTTTCATTTGAAAATGAGTCTTTTTTTTAAAAAACAATATTCAAATGGTAGCCTAACCAAAAGGGCTTGGTTGCCTACATCCTTCAAAATACCTTCTTTTGTGTTTCATGGATGAGAGAAAGCCATAGAGGTTTTTAATTCATGATGGTGAGTAAATGTTGACAGAATAATAGCAGTAAATTGACTACATTCTTGCTCAAAATCAGGGCATTTCTGTGTGACACAAAAGCAATATTATGTTTGTTCTCTGCATTTGCAGTAAATTCGATAATATCCATCATTATTTGTCCCTGTCCTAGATTTATTTATTTACTGCAATTTAAGGCCCTAACCCCAGAAAAAACATTTACTGGGAACCTACGGGCCGGAGGGCCAAGTTTTATCCCCAGTCCAGCCCTGGTGCTTCTCCAATCACAGATTTTGTACCAGCTTTTACCAGATGCTTAACCTTTCCCTAACCAGCACAGCCGTTTCTGCAGAACACCTTCCTCCAGGAGAACATGTGGGAGGGATTTCTGAATGCTGTCGGCTTACGGATGGGTCGTAATGCTTTAGTGAGGAAACTGTGGCGTGAGGAGGTTGTGTTGATGGAGACTGAGGTCCTTCAATAATCATCCACAGGGCTGCCTCTTCTTCAGGATCTAAACCTCAGCACCTGTGGAGAGCTGCTGAGGTGTTCATCCCATTCCCAGCATCCTCTTAAAGGGATAGTTCCCTCATCCTCAAGATGTTTCAGACCTGTGTGAGTTTCTTTCTTCATCTGAACACAAGGGAAGATATTTTGAAGAATGTCAGTAACCAATCAGTTAACTGGAGCCATTGACTTCCATAGTAGGAAAAAAAAAGTCAATGGCTCCAGTTAACTGATTGGTTACTGACATTCTTCAAAATATCTTACCTTGTGTTCAGATAAAGAAAGAAACTCACACAGGTCTGAAACAACTTGAGGGTGAGTAAAGGATGACAGAGTTTTCATTTTAAAGTGAACTATCCCTTTAACCCTTCATCATCGACCTGCGACACCACTCACCACCACATCCTCATTACACAAAAAAAATTGGGTGAATGAGTTGTTTTAACCCAATGGTTGAGTTAAATGTTTGTTTAAATATCAGCGTGCTGGGTTTTATTTAACTTAATTATTGTTTAAAAATGACTGTTTAACTGACTTAAAATTAACCCAAAATATGTCAGGAGTCAGGGGCATTTCTAGGATTTTCATTTTGGGGGGAGCTCAGCCCCAGCGAGGGTAGGCCTGTAGAAACAATGGTAACACTAGTTTAGGGTCCAAATTGCGCTATTAACTAATAGCTTACAAACATGCATACCCCTAAGATATTGGCTGTTTATCATGTCTTATGAAGCAAATATTAACACCTTACTGCATGGCCATACTGTACATGCATTAATCCTACTCAATAATGTAGGCAGGTTTATAGATCCCAGATGTTAGGGGGGTTCGGGGGCATGCTCCCCTGAGAAAATTTAGATTTCTATGATCTGCATATGTGCATTTTAAGATGTTCTGAAGGCCAAAAAATAGATAACAATAGCTTAAAAAACCATGCCACTGGGCAGTAGATTATTTGTCGTTCTTATCTCCACATCTCTCTTTTTCTCTGTTTTTTTAGACATGTTTGGTAGAGATGATTATTTTATGTAAGGGATAATTCCCACCCAGCCGGTTGTTATCGCAGAATAAACCCCGACAGATTGATCAGGATCAGATCTCGCTTCACTCTGAAGGGGTTTATTCTGCGATAACAACCGGCCGGGTGGACATTATCCCGCTTATTACACGCCTACTAGTCTCAAATAAATTACACACTAAATATTGTCTTGAGATTAAATATTTGATTAGTTCTTACGCAAAGCCTCCGCGAAGAAAAACAGCTCCAACCTGCTTTAAGCCTTTATCTATCGCTGCTAAATGTTGAGAATGAATGCTGAAAGGGTTAGTTCAGCCAAAAATGAAACCAAGCCTCTGATTTACTCACCCTCAGGTCATTATAGGTGTTTATGACATTCTTCTGTCAGACAAATACAATCAGAGTTATATTTAAAAAGTCCAGGCTAACGTTAACCCCAGCAGTAGTTGGAGCTGTTTCTGAAGTCTTCCAGTGTAGCCCACGGCTGTTTAAGCCACAAGATGGCGCCAGCGTTAAGCACAGAAGTAGAACCGGTCAAGATAACTCGCAGTACCCGGATGAGCGGTGTGTGTTATCTGGGAATAACATACCGATGGAATGCGCGATTGACCAATCAGAATCAAGTATTTCACAGAGCCGTGTAATAATATTAATTAAACAAGGTTTGGATTTCTCTGTGACACTTTTGGCTTACTTTGTAAACAGTAAATATATTAAAATAACAGTTGAGACAAATAGCAGCAATGTGACTTTCTGGAAAATGAGATCGCTACAGGTTGCCAGGTGGACACAATAAAATAGAAGCGTGAGCATGAGCGCGGGCCTAAAAAGTCACTTGCAGATTACTTTGTGTTAGTCACGTGCAGTTGCGCTTAAGAAAACCACACATCATTGGAAGCGTCAAACATCAGAAAAGTTTGTTTGACCTTCCCTTTACGCACCTGTAACTCATCATCACCTTACTTAAACATCCTCAAAATACTGCTACGCCTTCTAGTAGGGGTGTCAACAATAATCGATTCGGCGATGCATCGCGATGCGGGGCATGAACGATTCAGCATCGATGCGGCAAAGTGCCATAATCGATTATGTCACTGTTTATTTTCTGGCGGACGATAAAGTTGTGAAGTTTCAAATACTTCCGGTTCTGGGCGCAATTCCCCTTTATTCCACAAGGTGGCAATGTCTGATACCCAATGATGAAGTGACGTTTCACTCATAGTTACCTCTGACAGAAAACAAAACAATAATTATAATCTGCAAAACTTGAAATGGCTCAGTGATTTACTGCAGAGAGCAAGTACTAAACACAATCATATGTTAGTGTCACTGTCTCTTGATGATGGATGTGCTCAAGAAGCTGTCAGTGATCAAAATATTGATTTTGAAGACGTTGAAAATGAGTTTGGAGAATATGCTGGAGATGGCGAATATGAGGCAGATGCTGAATATACTGGTAAACAAACTCTGACGAGGACAGATGATGATGGTATTAAACATCTGCTCAAACTGAACTCTTCCAAGCTCCAAAAGGGAACGAAATAGGTTTTATTTTATTCTTCTGTAACGTTAGCTGTCTAAAATCAGGAGTTTTATATATTATCACGACAGGTAGAGGTCTATCCATGTTAAATATAGATCCGGGTCGCTAACGACCTGAATATGTAAGAATGTTTGGTGAAACAGTCATGCATTTAAGGGTTAATTGCATTTTATTTAATTTTATTTAATTACATTTTATTTTATTTAATAACTTTTATGTCAAAGATACTGGAGACACATAGCAGCCAATACAATCTGTTGTTTAATATCTGCTTGTATTGCCTTATGACTGATGAAAAATTAGCTTTGTGTGCAGTAGAATTTTGATGCATCACAATGCATCGTAGAATCGAATTGAATCGAATCGTTACCTGGTGAATCGTAATCAAATCGAATCGTGAAGGCAGTGCCAATGCACACCCCTACCTTCTAGTGTCACAAACAAAAATTATACTTAGATATAATGGCTCCTACACACCGGCCCCAAATTGTTAATGACGTATGACATAAACAATTCAAAATATAAATCACAAAAGGAGCCATCAAAAAGTCAATACATTTTAAACAATTCAATATACACTTTAAACAATAATCACTTTTACCCCCTTTTTTTTTTACATTTCTAATAAAAGACATAGCTTTGTTACTGGTCTTACTATTTTGTTTGTTTTGGTTTGAATTCGTACAGATCTAACCAAACCCTTTTTATCTGGGAAAGTCTCTAGTACTCGTCCAAGAGTCCAAGAATTGCGTGGGGCTGTGGAATCTGCAATGAGTACAATATCACCAGGTTTAAGATTACGTCTGTCTTTGGTCCATTTTTGCCTTTCTTGTAACAAAGGCAAGTACTCATTTATCCATCTTTTCCAAAAGAGATCTGCAAGGTATTGTATGTTTCCACCTCCTTCTTACATACTGATCTGATTTCTCAAAAAGACCAGGAGGATAGATGGGTTTTCTCTTCATTGTAAGCAGATGATTGGGGGTAAGGGCTTCAAGATCGTTTGGATCTTCAGATGCTTTAGTGATAGGTCGATCATTGAGAATCGCCTCAGCCTCACAAAGAACAGTGTGTAATCCTTCATCATCTAGCGTTTGTTGACTCAAAACGGAGGTTAACACCTTTCTTACCATTCGGATGATGCACTCCCATGAACCACCATGATGGGAAGCCGCAGGAGGATTAAAACTCCACAATTCCTTTGTGCGCTAAAACCTTGGTGATCTTATTTTGATTAAACTCTGCAAGTGCTTTATTCAACTCCTTTTCTGTGCTAGTAAAATTGGTTCCATTGTCGGACCTCATATGACATACTTGTCCTCTTCTGCATATAAATCGTCGTAAAGCGTTGATGCAATAATCTGTGTCCAATGAATATGCCACCTCCAAATGAACTGCCCTACTAGCCATGCATGTAAAAATTACGCCGTAACGTTTTACATAAGCTCGACCTCTTTTCACATCAATTGGGCCAAAGTAATCTACTCCTACATTAGAAAAAGGAGGTAGATCTGCAGTTACTCTTTCTACAGGTAAATCGGACAGCTTTTGTTCAACTAGTTTACCCTTGTGTCGTTTACAAACAGTACAGCTTGAAATAATTTTTCTGGCTGTTGCATTGGCTTGAGTAATCCAGTATTTTTTTCTTAATATATACAGCATATAATTTCTTCCACTATGGCCACTGTGTTCATGAATATGCCTTAGAATCAATGTGGAAACATGCTGATCTTTTGCTAAAATAACTGGATGTTTCCTTTCTTCAGGCATCGTAGCTTTGCATAACCTCCCACCGACTCTCAGCAATCCCTCTTCTAAAATGGGGCTTAACTTGTGAATAGCACTGTTTTTTTTTCTTTTTTTTCAGTTTTTCCAGAATTCAGTGACGAAATTTCTACACTGAATCTTTCCCATTGACAGAACTGGATAATAGCCTTTTCTGCCTTTGAAAGGTCATCTGGAGACAAGTACTGTCCTTTAAATGAAGTTTTGGTTTGTTGCAATCTCTGCTCTAACATATTGGCATCATTGACAGTCATCCTCAATTGTTTTCTTTGGCGACTTACTTAAAGTAGAACTTTCTTGACTTTCAGCATCCATGCCACTGCGGTCTTAAGTCTTTCCCAATCAGAAAAGTAATTGATCAGCTTATGGGTTGCATTACTGGTGTCTTCAACATTTACAACATTTGTTGAGAGCTCTTTCTTTAGTTCTGGATCATCATCAACAATATTCAGTTCAATGTTATCATTTGACCACTTTGAAATTGGATCTTGTAGAAACTTTGGTCCATTTAACCACCTCTTGTTGGTTGTGAGTTGTTGTACAGTCATTCCCCTGGACGCATCATCTGTGGGGTTTTGCGAAGTATGAATATACTTCCACTGTGTCACATCTGAAGCTTCCCTGATGGTAGTAATTCTATTTGCTACGAAGGTACGGAATCTCTTATTTTCATTCCTTATATACTTCAGGACAGATGTGCTATCAGTCCAGAAACAAGACTTTTACAGTTGTAGCTCAAGTTGCGCTCTGAGCATTTTGTCAATGCGAGTTGCTAGGACTGCAGCAGTCAGTTCCAAACGAGGAATAGTAACTGGTTTTAAGGGTGTCACCCTGGCTTTGCCAAGCAGAAAGGAAACATGCACTTCATTTTTACAATTCTGTAGCCTCAAATAGGTCACAGATCCATATCCACTTCCACTGGCATCCGAAAAATGGTGTAGTTGGGCACTAACCAGTTTTCCAAACCCACATGGTTTTAGACATCTGTCAACCTTGAAAGTGCTTAACTGATCCAAATCAGTAATCCATTTAACCCACCTTTGCTCAAGCACTTTAGGAATATCATTATCCCACTTGTAATTTGTTCTGCAAAACTCCTGGAGAATCAGTTTGATTGGAAGCGTCAGTGGTGCAAGATATCCCAAAAGACTGACAATATTCCACGTCTAGTTGGCATTCTTTCTTTACAAACAGTTCTGAAATTGAAGGTGTCTGTCTGTACACACCATTGCAGTCCTAAGGCTCTTTCTACTGGTAGTTGATCTCGATCCAAGTTGAGCTCAGTACGATTCTTGGATCTGTCCTTTTCTACAATGGACTGTAAGACCTCACGACTGTTACTGACCCACTGTGTTAAATGGAAGCCTCCCTGTAGACATAAAGTGGTCAAGTCTTTGACCATCTTGATTGCATCATACTCTGTAGGTAAGCTTTTTAGGCAATCATCCATGTAGAAGTTATTATAAACGGTGTCAATTACCTCTTGGTTAAAGCGGTGTTGAGTTCTCCTCAGAGCGAAACATGCACAACCTGGGGATGAAACTGCTCCAAATAAATGAACAGTCATTCGGAAAACAGCAACCTCTTGTGTAACATCTCCACCTGTCCACCACAGGAAGCGAGGAAAGTCTTTGTCTTCCTCTGCCACTTTGACCTGGTAAAACATTGCTCTGATGTCAGTCATGAAAGCAACACGTTCCTGTCTGAACCTCAAAAGAACTCCTATTAAAGAGTTTGTTAGGTTTGGGCCCTGTAGTAGTTGACTATTTAAAGATGTGCCTTGATATTCTGCTCCACAGTCAAATACCACTCGTGATTTGCCTTTACGAGGGTGGTACACACCATGGTGTGGAATGTACCAAACCTTACCATCACATTGATGCAATTGATGCTCTGGCACTTTCTCAGTATAGCCCTCGTTAACCATATCATTGACAAAGTCTGTATATTCTTGTTAAAATTTTACATTCTTTTCAAACTTTCTCTTTATCCCCATGAGCAGCTGTTTGGCAATGTTAAGATTGTTGGACATGACAACATCATTTTTGAAAGGTAGCTTCAAACTATATTGTCCATCCTTGAAGCTCACAGATTTCTCCATGATTTCCATGAACTTTGCCTCCTCTCTGGACATTTCTTCTTTGTCCTCTAACATCTTTTCATTAAAGTCATGCTGGTATTGCTTTTCCAATAGCAACTCCAACTTTTCAACAGAGATCCTATTTACTCTAGCAGTGTACTCTACATTTTGATAACTGCCTAGAGAACCATTGATGACCCACCCCAATAAGGTGCATATGGCATAGGGACCATCTCCCTGACTATTCACCACTTCCCAAGGTTCAAGCAATTTAGAGGCATTGCTACCTATCAACAATTTTACTTCAGCTTGAATAGGAGGAATGTGAATACCATCAAGATATGGCCATTTAATAAAGTCTTCTTGATTGATCGTGTTAGCTTGGTTGACAGGCATTTGTTTCTGTGTGTACACTTCTGGTAATTCATAAAAATTCTTACCATCAAGACTTGAAATCTCCAAGTTGTTTACCACATAACTTGAGACTGTTGTTTTGGGACTCATGGTAAGCAAACAAATGTTCGTCTTTCTTCCATTTAGGTGCAGCTTCCTCATCAAACTTTCTGAACAAAAAGTAGAGGTACTGCCTGTGTCCAGAAATGCATAGGTCTGAACAATTTTGTTGCCCATTGTAGACTTTACTTGGACTGGAAGATTAGGCAAGATACCACTGCTACTCCCGGCCCCAATATGACCACATGTTTGGGCAGACACAAGCGTGTTGTTAATAGTTGGTTGTGCCTCTGGTTCATGGTTTGTGTTGACAGCTTTATCAACTTTGAACTCTTTGAAAGGAATGTGAAGACCACTGGGATGCTTCTGGTTGCACACTTTGCAAGTCAAGCGCCTTTTACAATCTTTGCTCATGTGTCCAATATGCAGGCAACCAACACAGACAGCTTTTTCCTTTATAAAGTTGACCTTTTCCCTATGTTTTTTCTTCTCGAATTCTTTACACTGCTCCAAAGAATGACCTTGTGAACAAAACAAACAAGTGGTGAGGTTACTCTTAAATTGCTTAATTGGATGTTCAGCATTTGCTTTTTTGACTTCACCAACACTGGGTTTGTAAACGTTGGTAACATTAGTAGCAAAACTATCCCCTTTCAACTTTGGCTTAGACTGGGATTGTGACTTCCATTTGTAGACATCCGTTGGTTTACCAGTTGTTCTCATCTCTGCATGCTGAATGGACCCAAATATTGGATCTGAAATTATTTTTACTCGGTATTCAATGAAGCTGACAACATCACTAAATTCGGCTCTTCTTCTCTGCCTTTCCATGATATCACATGCAGCGGTTCTCCATTTTCCCCGGAGTTTAAATGGAAGCTTTGAGATTACTGCTCTCATATTTGTTGGCACGTCCAGTTCTTGCATATACTGTAGATCTGCCATAGCATTGCAACATCCACGTAAAAAGAGTGCATAATCTTGAAGAGCTGTGCTATCTTCATACCTGATCATGGGCCATCCAAGCACCTTCTCCATATATGCAGCAGAAACAAAATAGTCCTCTCCAAACTGTTGTTTAAGCCTAGTTTTGGCTGTATCATAACCTCTTTCAGGTGCCATATTCATACAGCTTCGAACTATTTCTCTTGGGCATCCTCTTGTGTATCTTTCAAGGAAATACAAGCCATCGCCCATGTTGTTTGTTTTTTGCTCCACACAATGTTTAAAAGCTTTAGTGAACAAACTCCAAAGATCCCCTTCAAACCCTGGAATCTCACGTGGTGGTAACTGTTGAGACTTTTGCTGCTGTACTAATACTTCTGTTATTTCTCGATGTTTTTGAAGCATACTTGGCGTGAGATCAGACCTTGTATCACCGAATTTTAGAGGAGGTTAAATTATGGCTAGCCCAAAACTTCCTCTTCTTAAACGAGGACAAAACTGAGGTCATTGTATTCAGTCCCAATGACAACACTCAGCATATAAGCCCTGAGCTAGAAAGTTTATCCGCTTTTAGATCGACAAGGGTCCAGAACCTAGGTATTATTTTTGACCAGCATTTAAAATTTGACAGACATATCTCCTCTGTCATTGGATCTAGTTTTTATCAGCTTCGTCTTCTGTCTAAAATTAAAAACTTTCTCTCCCCGAAAACTCTAGAAATGGCTGTTCATGCGTTTGTTACATCGCGTCTAGATTACTGCAATTCTTTATATTGCGGTATATCTAAATCTCAAATTGCACGACTTCAGCTTGTCCAAAATGCTGCTGCCAGATTTCTTTTAAAGCTTTGTAAATATGAACATGTCACTCCTATTCTTAGATCACTTCATTGGCTGCCGATTTGTCAGAGAATAGATCTTAAAATTCTCCTCTTCGTCTATAAATCCCTTCATAACAAAGCGCCTGTCTATCTATCAGAACTCCTTCACTCCTATACTCCTTCCAGAAGACTCCGTTCTTGTGATCATGCTTTGCTGGTCGTTCCACGCGCTAGACTGAAGCGTAGAGGTGAGCGTGCATTTGTGGTGGCAGGGCCACGACTCTGGAATACCCTGCCTTTAGAGATCAGGCTGGCCCCTACCCTGTCTATATTAAAAACTTTTCTATTTTCTTTAGCGTACTGATTACCCTGATGTGTTTGACTTTTAAAGTTGTGCTTTTTATTTTTTACTCTCTTCTGGTTTTATTTTTATGTATGTATGCTATT
Organism: Pseudorasbora parva; assembly: GCF_024679245.1. NCBI lineage: Eukaryota > Metazoa > Chordata > Actinopteri > Cypriniformes > Gobionidae > Pseudorasbora > Pseudorasbora parva. Next base: position 50,534,189 of record NC_090178.1, read on the forward strand.
CTTGACCTTCTGTAAAGCACTTTGGTCAGCCTGGGGGCTGTGGGAAATGTGCTATATAAATAAATTGAACTTGAACTTATTCTGGGTCTTGAAGGTTGCTGTAAATGATGAGATGTAGTTTGTGGGGTAGCACCTATGCTGTTTTGCAAATTAGTCATTGGCTGTGTCTCAACTTCTGGATGAAGAGATGCAGTTGCTGATTTTGCATGTTTACCAACACAGGATTCCATCCCATCTGTTGCGATACTGTCTACTCGTTCATAATTCTTGAGCACGGTTAGCTTTGCATTGGAGGCTGCTATCTTCGCATCTAAATCCATTCGTTCATACGCTTCTGCAACATTTCCACTTGTTGCTCAATATCATGTTTAGCTTTTAAAGACTCTGCTTGAGTGACAAGGGCGGCCTTTTCTGCTTCAAGCTGAATGCGAGCTTTTTGCACAGAAGAATTAGATTTGTTGGAGTGTAAACTGTGGCGGCTGCCTTTGTGGCTTGAAGTGCGACTGCCAACCCGTATTTCAACATTCGAAACGCTATCATTGGGTTCAATTACGCTGGCAGCATATTCACATTCCTCTTGCCGATACTCCAACCATTCATGTACCCCAGTGCTGAATTCTACGACACATCATTTTTGCTTTGAACCATGTTTCATGCCGGTCTCTCTCTTCCTCAGGCAATAAAACAATTAAAGACTTGTGTGCTTTTTTTGCTTCCATGCATTGTGTTTCAAACTTTTCAAAGAGACATATCACTTCATTTTTATATTCTCTATTACCCATTAACTCTTGTATTGTCTTTTTCAGTTGGGAAGCTTTGTCGAAATTTGACTTTCTTTGTTTTTGTAAAATGTCGAGTTTTGCCATTAACCCTTTGGCAGTAAGCTTAACCTCTCGTTTTCGTACAACCACTTCAACATTTTCCTCATCAGTTTTCTGAATCTGAGCCCCATTTTGCTCGGTTTCAGAATCATTCAATTCATTTGTATCTGCCATTTTTAAACACTTAAATGCTCACTGCATATTTTACACCGTAAACATTGACTTAAAGCACCGTAATCATGGCCAAACTCAAGTATTACAAGCTTTGTTAAACCAGTTCTTCATCAGAGTACAAACATTTTCAGTCTTTTTTTTACCACCAATGCGCATTGGATTTGTCTTTGTTTGTGTGCACAATGTTTATATATGGCCGGCCATTCAACTCAAGTTCAAATGAAAGCGCTTTCTTTACCTCAGTTCCAGATGTGTTGAAGGTTGAAGACTTTGGTGTGTGTGTGCGCTGTTCCTTTTACCTTGCACATACGGGGTTTGAAGTCCTTTCAAATCCACGATCAATCCATCCACAACGACTGTATCAAACGAAACGGTCATGCATGATGAGCATCCTGCTGAGTTTCCTGCAGTTGACCAACACGATCCGCTTCAGTAGTTGCCTTCACTTCAGCCGCTTCAGCTCGTTATAGGTCAAACTTCTTGACTTAACCTGTAGCGACGCACATGGGCCTTTTGCAGTCAGTTTCTGACGCGTGCCTTTGGCTTTGAGTTAGGAGTTACTGACTATACACTCCGAGTACATTTGGATATGCCAATCCATTTATTGTCCATTTGGCATTGCAAACAATTAAATCAATACTTCAGACTTACTAATTTTTTACAACTAATAATCGCATATTTTTCATTCAACAGAAAATGTGGTCATAAGCACAGTCTTGCACAATGTTTCACAGTACCTCAACTCAGCAGAGTCAAACGTTTGTTTGACCTTCCCTATGCGC
>NC_090178.1:50538465-50564261 GCF_024679245.1 Pseudorasbora parva
CGTATCTCTTTCCTACTTTTCTCCTCTTTTGCATCTGACAAAACAAAGAACAAATAAATACAGATATGTTCAATGATTCTCATTGGAGTTTCTTTCCCCCGTTATTCAGGTTTCTCCCTCTACCCCAAAATCTAAGGTAAGTCTCAGTCATTTCCACACCAGACATTTCTGTAAACATTACACTGACTAATATTTTGAACTGTCACGCTTTGCCATTATTAATAATATCTTATAACATTATAAGTAATCTATGGAAGCCCGTTCAACTTCATCAGTCAACACGCCACACTAAGGATGAGCTGTCAGGAGAGGGTATATTAAATTAACCACGGATCTCACTGCAAACAACGCTCTTCTTACTCAGTATTTTTGTCTTGTTTCTAGTCAAGATTTCTAAAAATTCTTATATTAAGAAACATTTACTAGACAAGTAAAAATTATTGTCTTGTTTTGGGAAAAAATAACTCAAAATGAAGAGAGTTTTTACCGTAAATCCTCTAATATAGGCCCGGGCCCTTTATTTCACTCGAGCCCATCGCGGTCCAGGCCTTTATTTCACTCGAGCCCATCGCGGTCCAGGCCTTTATTTCACTCGAGCCCATCGCAGTCCAGGCCTTTATTTCACTCGAGCCCATCGCGGTCCAGGCCTTTATTTCACTCGAGCCCATCGCGGTCCAGGCCTTTATTTCACTCGAGCCCATCGCGGTCCAGGCCTTTATTTCACTCGAGCCCATCGCGGTCCAGGCCTTTATTTCACTCGAGCCCATCGCGGTCCAGGCCTTTATTTCACTCGAGCCCATCGCGGTCCAGGCCTTTATTTCACTCGAGCCCATCGCGGTCCAGGCCTTTATTTCACTCGAGCCCATCGCGGTCCAGGCCTTTATTTCACTCGAGCCCATCGCGGTCCAGGCCTTTATTTCACTCGAGCCCATCGCGGTCCAGGCCTTTATTTCACTCGAGCCCATCGCGGTCCAGGCCTTTATTTCACTCGAGCCCATCGCGGTCCAGGCCTTTATTTCACTCGAGCCCATCGCGGTCCAGGCCTTTATTTCACTCGAGCCCATCGCGGTCCAGGCCTTTATTTCACTCGAGCCCATCGCGGTCCAGGCCTTTATTTCACTCGAGCCCATCGCGGTCCAGGCCTTTATTTCACTCGAGCCCATCGCGGTCCAGGCCTTTATTTCACTCGAGCTCATCGCGGTCCAGGCCTTTATTTCACTCGAGCCCATCGCGGTCCAGGCCTTTATTTCACTCGAGCCCATCGCGGTCCAGGCCTTTATTTCACTCGAGCCCATCGCGGTCCAGGCCTTTATTTCACTCGAGCCCATCGCGGTCCAGGCCTTTATTTCACTCGAGCCCATCGCGGTCCAGGCCTTTATTTCACTCGAGCCCATCGCGGTCCAGGCCTTTATTGGAAGGAGGCCAGAATTAGAGGCAGACCTCAATTTCTATTTGAGCAAATCAAACTACCAGTAGAATTAATAAAAATGAGATTTTGCGTCTATTTCAACCTATTAAATACTAGGTTAATTTATTAAAACGTACAGTTACCATAACATTATGGTATGCATACAGAACATTAACAACAATTAAGGCTAAATTCCACTGTAGAAATATGGTAATAAATACGTAGCAATCATAGGCTACCAGAAGTGCAAACACTTAACCATACACGGTGATAATAAGGTTATTGATTCATAACAAAAGGCAACCTTACCGCTCCAAAGTTTAACCATTCCTGTCTCGTTTGGTTTGAAGTAAAAAAAAAAAAAAATCCTCCAATTCTGTTTAATCCTCGTCCTCCTCAGTGTCCTCCTCCTCTTCATCTCTCCCTGTAAACTCCTCATCACTCGCTCCTCTTCGTCCTCCTCAGTGTCCTCCTCCTCTTCATCTCTCCCTGTAAACTCCTCATCACTCGCTCCTCTTCGTCCTCCTCAGTGTCCTCCTCCTCTTCATCTCTCCCTGTAAACTCCTCATCACTCGCTCCTCTTCGTCCTCCTCAGTGTCCTCCTCTTCTTCATCTCTCCCTGTAAACTCCTCATCACTCGCTCCTCTTCGTCCTCCTCAGTGTCCTCCTCCTCTTCATCTCTCCCTGTAAACTCCTCATCACTCGCTCCTCTTCGTCCTCCTCAGTGTCCTCCTCCTCTTCATCTCTCCCTGTAAACTCCTCATCACTCGCTCCTCTTCGTCCTCCTCAGTGTCCTCCTCCTCTTCATCTCTCCCTGTAAACTCCTCATCACTCGCTCCTCTTCGTCCTCCTCAGTGTCCTCCTCCTCTTCATCTCTCCCTGTAAACTCCTCATCACTCGCTCCTCTTCGTCCTCCTCAGTGTCCTCCTCTTCTTCATCTCTCCCTGTAAACTCCTCATCACTCGCTCCTCTTCGTCCTCCTCAGTGTCCTCCTCCTCTTCATCTCTCCCTGTAAACTCCTCATCACTCGCTCCTCTTCGTCCTCCTCAGTGTCCTCCTCCTCTTCATCTCTCCCTGTAAACTCCTCATCACTCGCTCCTCTTCGTCCTCCTCAGTGTCCTCCTCCTCTTCATCTCTCCCTGTAAACTCCTCATCACTCGCTCCTCTTCGTCCTCCTCAGTGTCCTCCTCCTCTTCATCTCTCTCTGTAAACTCCTCATCACTCGCTCCTCTTCGTCCTCCTCAGTGTCCTCCTCCTCTTCATCTCTCTCTGTAAACTCCTCATCACTCGCTCCTCTTCGTCCTCCTCAGTGTCCTCCTCCTCTTCATCTCTCCCTGTAAACTCCTCATCACTCGCTCCTCTTCGTCCTCCTCAGTGTCCTCCTCCTCTTCATCTCTCCCTGTAAACTCCTCATCACTCGCTCCTCTTCGTCCTCCTCAGTGTCCTCCTCCTCTTCATCTCTCTCTGTAAACTCCTCATCACTCGCTCCTCTTCGTCCTCCTCAGTGTCCTCCTCCTCTTCATCTCTCCCTGTAAACTCCTCATCACTCGCTCCTCTTCGTCCTCCTCAGTGTCCTCCTCCTCTTCATCTCTCCCTGTAAACTCCTCATCACTCGCTCCTCTTCGTCCTCCTCAGTGTCCTCCTCCTCTTCATCTCTCCCTGTAAACTCCTCATCACTCGCTCCTCTTCGTCCTCCTCAGTGTCCTCCTCCTCTTCATCTCTCCCTGTGAACTCCTCATCACTCGCTCCTCTTCGTCCTCCTCAGTGTCCTCCTCCTCTTCATCTCTCCCTGTAAACTCCTCATCACTCGCTCCTCTTCGTCCTCCTCAGTGTCCTCCTCCTCTTCATCTCTCCCTGTAAACTCCTCATCACTCGCTCCTCTTCGTCCTCCTCAGTGTCCTCCTCTTCTTCATCTCTCCCTGTAAACTCCTCATCACTCGCTCCTCTTCGTCCTCCTCAGTGTCCTCCTCCTCTTCATCTCTCCCTGTGAACTCCTCATCACTCGCTCCTCTTCGTCCTCCTCAGTGTCCTCCTCCTCTTCATCTCTCCCTGTAAACTCCTCATCACTCGCTCCTCTTCGTCCTCCTCAGTGTCCTCCTCCTCTTCATCTCTCCCTGTGAACTCCTCATCACTCGCTCCTCTTCGTCCTCCTCAGTGTCCTCGTCCTCTTAATCTCTCCCTGTAAACTCCTCATCACTCGCTCCTCTTCGTCCTCCTCAGTGTCCTCGTCCTCTTCATCTCTCCCTGTAAACTCCTCATCACTCGCTCCTCTTCGTCCTCCTCAGTGTCCTCCTCCTCTTCATCTCTCCCTGTGAACTCCTCATCACTCGCTCCTCTTCGTCCTCCTCAGTGTCCTCCTCCTCTTAATCTCTCCCTGTAAACTCCTCATCACTCGCTCCTCTTCGTCCTCCTCAGTGTCCTCCTCCTCTTCATCTCTCCCTGTAAACTCCTCATCACTCGCTCCTCTTCGTCCTCCTCAGTGTCCTCCTCCTCTTCATCTCTCCCTGTAAACTCCTCATCACTCGCTCCTCTTCGTCCTCCTCAGTGTCCTCCTCCTCTTCATCTCTCCCTGTAAACTCCTCATCACTCGCTCCTCTTCGTCCTCCTCAGTGTCCTCCTCCTCTTCATCTCTCCCTGTGAACTCCTCATCACTCGCTCCTCTTCGTCCTCCTCAGTGTCCTCCTCCTCTTCATCTCTCCCTGTAAACTCCTCATCACTCGCTCCTCTTCGTCCTCCTCAGTGTCCTCGTCCTCTTAATCTCTCCCTGTAAACTCCTCATCACTCGCTCCTCTGCGTCCTCCTCAGTGTCCTCCTCCTCTTCATCTCTCCCTGTAAACTCCTCATCACTCGCTCCTCTTCGTCCTCCTCAGTGTCCTCCTCCTCTTCATCTCTCCCTGTAAACTCCTCATCACTCGCTCCTCTTCGTCCTCCTCAGTGTCCTCGTCCTCTTCATCTCTCCCTGTAAACTCCTCATCACTCGCTCCTCTTCGTCCTCCTCAGTGTCCTCGTCCTCTTCATCTCTCCCTGTAAACTCCTCATCACTCGCTCCTCTTCGTCCTCCTCAGTGTCCTCGTCCTCTTAATCTCTCCCTGTAAACTCCTCATCACTCGCTCCTCTTCGTCCTCCTCAGTGTCCTCGTCCTCTTCATCTCTCCCTGTAAACTCCTCATCACTCGCTCCTCTTCGTCCTCCTCAGTGTCCTCGTCCTCTTCATCTCTCCCTGTAAACTCCTCATCACTCGCTCCTCTTCGTCCTCCTCAGTGTCCTCGTCCTCTTCATCTCTCCCTGTAAACTCCTCATCACTCGCTCCTCTTCGTCCTCCTCAGTGTCCTCCTCCTCTTCATCTCTCCCTGTGAACTCCTCATCACTCGCTCCTCTTCGTCCTCCTCAGTGTCCTCCTCCTCTTCATCTCTCCCTGTAAACTCCTCATCACTCGCTCCTCTTCGTCCTCCTCAGTGTCCTCCTCCTCTTCATCTCTCCCTGTAAACTCCTCATCACTCGCTCCTCTTCGTCCTCCTCAGTGTCCTCGTCCTCTTCATCTCTCCCTGTAAACTCCTCATCACTCGCTCCTCTTCGTCCTCCTCAGTGTCCTCCTCCTCTTCATCTCTCCCTGTAAACTCCTCATCACTCGCTCCTCTTCGTCCTCCTCAGTGTCCTCGTCCTCTTCATCTCTCCCTGTAAACTCATCACTCGCTCCTCTTCGTCCTCCTCAGTGTCCTCCTCCTCTTCATCTCTCCCTGTAAACTCCTCATCACTCGCTCCTCTTCGTCCTCCTCAGTGTCCTCCTCCTCTTCATCTCTCCCTGTAAACTCCTCATCACTCGCTCCTCTTCGTCCTCCTCATGTTCCGCTGCGCGTCTTCATCCTCGCGCAGGAAAATGAAAAGTCTTAACGTTACTTGCGGCCGACGGATGGGTTCTGGATGGGATTTTTTTAAAGTCCTTTTTATAGAATTTTGCATCGCTGCTGTTTCTCTATCACACAACTGCAAATTACCGGCTCAGTGAAGAGGCAAACACACTTCCTGAAGTCACCGGCGCGAGCCGCGTCACCTACATGAGACAGCCTATTGCCTTAACACAGCTCTCAATCAAACATCATGCAAAACAAACAAAATAGACTGTAAAATTGTATTTATTCCAGTATTTGAGATGTTATAATAATTTTGTAATTATGTTAAAATAATATAAACAACTTTCATTTAACAAATATTATTTGCATAATAAACTGAGCTATTGGAATACAGGCCAATATTAGAGGATTTACGGTAAAATAAGATAAATAATCTGCCAATGGGGTGAGAAAAATAATCTTGTTTTCTGTTTGAATTAAGATTATTTTTCTCACCCCATTGGCAGATTATTTATCTTATTTTAAGCAAAAACTCTCTTCATTTTGAGTTATTTTTCCCAAAACAAGACAATAATTTGTACTTGTCTAGTAAATACTTCTTGTTTTAAGAATTTTTAGATGTTTGGACTAGAAACAAGACAAGCATTGGGCGCGTTTACATGCTCGTTCTTAAACTGATTATGCCCAATAATCCGCCAATGATCATGGTCATGTAACCGCCGTAACCCGTGTTCTTTTACCGGAGTCAGGTCATAAACGGCGTAAGCATAAACCGGTCGACACTGGGAGTTTGTTGCCTCTTATTTTGCGCGGCATGTAAACGCATTAACCTGCTTTCTGTCGGCTTATTGAAGAGCGCATGTGTGATAGGAGACAAAAACACAAACTTACAGCAGATTTAACCGCATCCAGACAGAGCGAGCGAGCGTTCTGCATGAAATAAGGACATATATCACAAACACAGACTCCTTTAAGAGCCAGAAGATTATAAAGATGTGTTCTCATCTCAGTCAGCAGAAGTAGAAGAGGTTCAGTCAGAACGCTGCATCTGGAACTGATGAGGGATAATATGAGCCGGAAATCTCCCGCTGACTCGCTTTATTAACATCACAACTGACTAACATTAGGAGTACTCCGAGTCAGATATACGGACATTATTATCGTCACTACAAGGAAATAACCCGGTTTATTAATAAAGTCATGTAAGCGCGGCCACTGTTCATATATCGAGGAGAGAACCTCTATAAATCTGGACGTGGAGATCAGCGCAGCTTTCATTCGACGACTTGTGGTTCCATCTCGGGATAAAACGAAACACTAACGTCTCTCCACAGAAATAAAGAGCTGATGATCGCTTACCTTAATATCACAGATTTCTGTGTACAACAATATTTGGAAACACTACTATTTGAAAGGAATAAATATATAAGGTTATGTATATTAACTGAAAGGTAATCTCTAAGAACGTGAGGCTGAAACGCGAGCTAGTTTTTATTTATTTATTATTAAACAGAATAAAGTGACCTGTAACCGAAACGCGGACCGGTGAGATTTCCTGTTTGTCACGATGACGTCTAAAGTCCCGGCCAAAGGATGTAGTCCCTTTTAGCAACCACCGTTTTTAAGACACAATAAAGTTTAAAAAAATCACAAGCAGGTTATAACTAGTGTGCTTTATGTCATTGATCAAAACGGGAAAATACTTAGAGGCTTTGTTAACCACAGACCTTATTTCAGGCGATTTAGCAAAAACTCATTCAAAAACCCTTAGGCTTTAGAGCGAGGGAACCGGAAGGGCTAAAATGCTAACTCAATTCCGCGTTTGGCCTACAAAGTGACGTTATGACTTCGGCACTCTATAGTCACTGCCTCACCTAAGCTCCGCCCACATCCTGTGTGCATCTTGAAGGCCAAAGTCCTTCTGCTGGCACCAGATTGGCCCCAGCAGTCATGGATGCCAGATTAGGGGTGTAACGCTTCATCTACCACATCGATGTATCGATTTATATTCCTATGATCCAACTACATCGATCTGTGCTCGGCCAGTTGGCCTTCCGGACGACATATATCGATCTAATATCGTTTTAAAAGGTAATCGATCGATTGTATCGATAATAGGAAATAACGCATTTGATTTAAGCACGTCAGACTTTATCTGGATGTTTTCTCTCAGCACTTTTAATGATAAAGGCGTTAAACGTTACTCAGTCTGCCTATATGTGACGTCAGCCGCACGCGCCAGCAGCCGCGCAGAGAAAACTAAACCTAAGATGGCGGATGACAGAGGAGAAGCCAACGAGCGGGAAATGATCAGGCCAGCATTGCGGTCCAGTGTGAGAAAACACTTTGGCTTTAGTAAAGATGGAGATGTTCTAAAGAAGTCTCTCGCTGTTTGTAGTAGCAGCAGGTTCAGCCGCTGCTCAGTCAACCTGAAGAGATGTTAGTCGCACTTTATTTGTGATATTAATATTGTAATATTTTAATGTTGATAAACAAGCAGAAGTAGCAGTAGTAGTGTGCTGGGGTCACTTACTGTACTTTTATTGAGAATGACAGCAGAAGAGGTTAACTTCCTGTTAATTCAGCCTAAACTGTTGGTTGCACTTTATTCAAATAAAATGTGAACACATGTGCCATTAATTGTTTACTTGTTTGTTTATATCCATAATTAATTGATATCTGATTCCCTTAAAAGAAGCAACAGGAATCGAGGAAACTTCACCTGCACGTATTTATTTCAGTCACACTGATTAAAAGTTACCGAATCGATTTCAAGTCACTGAATCGTTTCGGATCGTATCGTTCTAAATGAACCAATATCGTCCTTGAGTCGAATCGACAACCTCAAATCGTGATACGTGATTGGTTGTTAAAACGAATCGTCACACCCCTAATAGCGGCTACATCAGTTAACCAAACGGACTACGGAGGCAACACATTTAGTGTCCATCCTCTTGTGAAATGTTTTCTGAAAGGAGCTCGTAGATTAAGCCCATCTCAGGCTCGGTTAGTTCCCTCATGGGCTTTGTCCTGAAAGCTCTGACAGGACATCCCTTTGAGCCGTTAGACAAACTGGAGTTAGAACTTCTTACGTTGAAGACAGCCTTTCTCTTGTCTTCAGTAAGGAGGGTAAGCAGATTGCATGCCTTGTCAGTATACCTGGCATGCTTGAGATTGGGGGAAGAAGACTCATCTGTTTCACTCCTTCCGAACCCATCATTCCTGCCAAAAGAACCTCGTTCTCACGTCTCCAGTCCATTGGTACTAGAACCCTTACCGGAGGAATGGGGGCCTCTTGGGCATTATTTGGAAGAAGTGTGTGTAGCAGCAGGTTGGTCATCCTATTTGACATTTGCCTAGTTCTATCGTCTGGATTTTGCAAAGACAGTTTCATCTACTATTCTACAAACAGCAGAACAGGGATAAAATCCTTTATATTAGGGTTAGTTCAGTCAGAAATTAAACTTCTGTCATTAACTCGTCTCCCTTATGTCGCTCCACACCCGTAAGACCTCCGCTCATCTTCACACACAGTTTAAGATATTTTATATTTAGTCCGAGAGCGTATGCAAGTGTATGCACACTATACTGTCCATGTCCAGAAAGGGAATAAAAACATCATCACAGTAGTCCATATGAGACATCAGTGGGTTAATTAGAGTCTCTTGAAGCATCCAAAATACATTTGGGTCCAAAAATAACAAAAACTACGACTTTATTCAGCATTGGCTTCTCTTCCGCGTTTGTGTTCAATCCTCAAATAAAGATTCAAACGGTTATGAGTCAGCGAATCGATTCAATGATTCGGTTATTGCCCCGCTAGATTTCCCCTCATGACTTTATCTGGTACACAGCTGACCCATACTGGGGCGTGTTGACTTCATTCACAGAACATAAGTTACCCTTCGTTTCTGCCACTAGAACTTTATATCACTTAATTGTGAGTTTATATCCCAGAATTGTGAGTTTATATCATAAATGTATATCATGATGTTCCTGCCCCTTTATTAACAGAGAGAGCAGAAATCACAGAGCAAAGGCCAGAAGGGACGCGGAGAGAGTCAAGGCACTTTAACCCGCATCTTCAAACGGGTGAGCATACTCTTCCTCAGTAATGCCAATGCTATCCCACGATTAGTCTAAACCCCAGTAGGTTTAGCGCCGGGGTTAGAGGTAGGTCATTTTGGCAACTCGTAAAATATGTAGGAATCGCCGTGAGAGTCCAAAAGTTCGGCTCTGATGTGATGTCTCTTCCAGGGAGGAAGCCAGTCTGCTGCGCCTGCCAAGCGCTGAAGCTCATCTCTTCCCGGGCAAACACAGAGGAAAAGAGGACAAATGAAGACTTTTTATTTTTCTAATACAGTAACAATGACTTGAAGAGGCTTTTGCATTGATATGTTATGATCTGAATTACTCCTGCCGGCCGTGTTTTGATGTAGTCGTGTAATGGTTGAGCGGTGAACGACTCTAACGGATCAGTGCCGTGTGTGTCCTGTTGAAAAGCTTTTGTCTCGTCTCTGTAGAGTCACTTACCTCGACTGTAAATGTGTGTATCAGATGTGTTTTCTACACTCCTCTCTGTGTCCTATGAGCTATTAAACACACTGCGCATGTGCTGAGATACACAACACACACCTGTTCTAACTCTACGACGGATTCTGTGTGCTTTGCTCATTATATACTCATTTTCTTACACTGCAAAAAATGCTCTTCTTACTCAGTATTTTTGTCTTGTTTCTAGTCTAAATATCTTACAATTCTTACATTAAGAAACATTTACTAGACAAGTAAACGTAATTGTCTTATTTTGGAAAAAAATAACTCAAAATGAAGAGAGTTTCTGCTTAAAATAAGATAAATAATCTGCCAATGGGGTGAGATAAATAATCTTGTTTTCTGTTTGAATTAAGATTATTTTTCTCACCCCATTGGCAGATTATTTATCTTATTTTAAGCAAAAACTCTCTTCATTTTGAGTTATTTTCCCCAAAACAAGACAATTACTTTTGCTTGTCTAGTAAATGTTTCTTGTTTTAAGAGTTTTTAGATGTTTGGACTAGAAACAAGACCTTTTTTTTGCAGTGCTGTACCAAAACAAACGGGTCTGATGTAAACTAAGGGATATCTGATGTCTTCTGTGTGTGTTTTATTAATGGTGACAGAACGTGCAGAACGTGTTTGTGCTTCATTTATTTGCCTATTTCGTATATTTTAGCAAAGTCTGCTCTCTGGGTTTGTTGTTTTAGTTCAATATAAATCCCTTTTCCATTCGATTGTTTCCAGTTTAGTCTCGTGGAACACCATTATGAATCTCAAACTACAATGTCTGTCATTTTATATTAATTTGCTATTAATTAAAATCAAGTCATGTCAAAACTGGTTTATGTTTTTTTTAAACTGCTCATCCGATTTGGTTTATTTCTGAAGGGTGTTGGTCGCATTCAGTCGCAGGATTACTCAATAACTGCAGAAATGATGAAGATGATCCAAAGCAGTTCAGATCATACACACATATTTAGGATCTCTGAATGAAACTGTATTTCTCCCTCTGAGACACGTCAGATTATGAAGAAGCCTTCACAAGAAAATACAAATGCCAACGCATGTGAAAATAGTGTTAGATACATCAATCAGGCATAACATTATGACCTAATATTGTGTTGGTCCAACCCGTCTGATGGACTCCACTCGACCCCTAAATGTGTGCTGTGGGATCTGGCACCAAGATGTTAGCAGCAGATCCTTCAAGTCCTGTAAGTTGCGAGGTGTGGCCTCCATGGATCGGACTTGTTTGTTCGGCTCATCCCACAGATGCTCGATTGGACACTGCCTCCACCGGCTCGCCTTCTTCCCATAGTGCATCCTGGGGCCGTGTTCCCCAGGTTTCTCACTCACCTTCGCTCCCCACGGTCATCAATGAGCCTTGGCCGCCCATGACCCTGTGGCCGGTTCTCCACTGGTCCTTCCTTGGAGCACTTTTGATAGATACTGACCACTGCAGACCGGGAACAGCCCACAAGAGCTGCAGTTTTGGAGATGCTCTCACCCAGTCGTCTAGCCGTCACAATCTGGCCAAACTCGCTCAAATCCTTACGCTTGCCCATTTCTCCTGCTTCACACACATCAACTCTGAGGACCAAATGTTCACTTGCTGCCTAATATATCCCACCCACTAACAGGAGCCGTGATGAAGAGATCATCAGTGTTATTCACTTCACCGGTCATAATGTTATGCCTGATCGGTGTATATTGCACAGTCTATGGTATTAGTTGTTGGTCAGTGGCTGGTTTGTGTGCCAGATGATCTGGCTTTAAACACACACACGAGTGACAGCGATCTTCACTCCCTCAACACTGGATATTCTCATGCATTTGGATCATATACTGTGGATTTTAATATATTTGCTGTTTGTGTGTGTGTGTGTGTGTTGGGTTGGTTTAGGGGCTGTGTGTGTGTGTGTGTGTTGGGTTGGTTTAGGGGCAGTGTGTGTGTGTGTGTGTTGGGTAGGTTTAGGGGCAGTGTGTGTGTTGGGTAGGTGTAGGGGCAGTGTGTGTGTTGGGTAGGTTTAGGGGCAGTGTTGTGTGTGTGTGTGTGTGTGTGTGTGTGTGTGTGTGTGATGGGTAGGTTTAGGGGCAGTGTGTGTGTTGGGATGCTTTAGGGGCAGTGTGTGTGTGTGTGTTGGCTAGGTTTAGGGGCAGTGTGTGTGTGTGTGTGTGTGTGTGTGTGTGTGTGTGTGTTGGGTAGGTTTAGGGGCAGTGTGTGTGTGTGTGTGTTGGGTAGGTTTAGGGGCAGTGTGTGTGTTGGGTAGGTTTAGGGGCAGTGTGTGTGTGTGTGTGTGTGATGGGTAGGTTTAGGGGCAGTGTGTGTGTGTGTGTGTGTGTGATGGGTAGGTTTAGGGGCAGTGTGTGTGTGTGTGATGGGTAGGTTTAGGGGCAGTGTGTGTGTGTGTGTGTGTGTGTGTGTGTGTGATGGGTAGGTTTAGGGGCAGTGTGTGTGTGTGTGTGTGTGTGTGTGATGGGTAGGTTTAGGGGCAGTGTGTGTGTGTGTGTGTGTGATGGGTAGGTTTAGGGGCAGTGTGTGTGTGTGTGATGTGTAGGTTTAGGGGCAGTGTGTGTGTGTGTGTGTGTGTGTGTGTGATGGGTAGGTTTAGGGGCAGTGTAAGGGGATAGTAAATATGGTTTGTACAGTATAAAAACCATTACGCCTATGGAGAGTCCCCATATGTCACAAAAACAAATGTGTGTGTGTGGGTTCAGGGACAGGGTGTGTGTGTGTGTGTGTGTGTGGGGGGGGGGGGGGGTTCAGGGGCAATGTAGGCGGATAGTAAATATGGTTCATTATAGTTTCTTTAAACTACTATAAACAGATTTAAAGCATAGTACACAGTTGCAGATAAACAAATAGAAAAAAAAAATTCTAAATTTATTCTTAAATATTTTTGCACATTACAAAAACGTTTGCCAAAATGGTATTTCTCCCATTAACTGACGGAGCTCATGCATCAGGGGTCGCGGATCCTTCAAACACACAATTACAATCTGCACTTTAGAAGCGACAAATATGGCTCTAACGTAAAATAAAGATTAAAAAAACGGTAAAAAATGAAACGTGCATCCACTTCAGTGAGTGTGAGTCTCGGCCGCAGCATGAAGTGTCCAGAGGGATGCTCATCTCCATGATGTGAGTGTCCAGTGGAGCAGGTGCTCATGGGAAGGTCGGGATGGGGCACTGCCAGCCCTCCGATGACCCCTGACCTCCGACCTCCAGCTCCTGTGGCTCGGCGGGCTGAGAGTCCGACTCGGAGTCGTGCTCCAACACCACCTCCACTTCCTGCGGCTTCGCTGTCAGGGAACCAAACAGGCTTATTACTATTATATATTATATATTATATATACGGCTCATCACTGACCGCACTGCACACAGTGCTCTTCTTCCTCAGTCATTGTGTCTTGTTTCCAGTCTAAATATCTAACAATTCTTAGATCAAGATGCATTTACTAGATCAGTAAAACCACATGAGATATTTTTGTTTGTTTTGTTGAAAATCAAATCAAAATTTGTTTTTGCTTAGAGGAACACTCCAGCGGTTTTAGAGATAGGGCTTATTAAACTTCTTTCCTACATTTAGATATGTGGGCAAATGCATTTTAGTCTCAGTGCGTTGTTTTAGTTTGGCAGGGTCGCCGCTAGCTTAGCTTAGCATAATGAATGGAACCCTATGTTGCCAGATAGCATGTCCTGAGTAAAAGTGATCCAAAAAAAATATTAAGAAACCCCAACTAATTACATTAATAAGATGTTAACGCAAATTCATTGTAACAGCACTAAATTTATAAACGCGCGTTAACGTAGCGCGCATTTCCTGTTTGATCCATAGTTGGAGAGATCAGAATAAGCCGTAGACGTAAAGGATGCAGCAGCAAACATTACAAGGGAAAGAAAATGGTTAACATTAATATTCTAAACCAAAAGTGCAGTTATTGCCTAAGCTTCCATATTTTCTGTTGAACCATATTAGACACCAGGTCGGAAGAAGAGTCTGCTTACACTGAGCACATTCTCTGCAGTCGGAGCGCGATGCGTGAACACACTGAAGCTCACTCTCGCTCATGTCTGAGGTCAATCACTGACACATCACCGCTTACAGGACGTGTGTTATACTGAACTAAATGCATTACAATCGGCTAAAGCGAATGCACAGGCTACTCTTCTGAACAGGAGCGCTCCCGTATCTTGCACTGTTTACGTGAATTGCGGCACAGTTCGGCGCACACACACACACAACATACCGGCAGTTCAATGGAG
Source organism: Pseudorasbora parva (assembly GCF_024679245.1). Taxonomy (NCBI): domain Eukaryota; kingdom Metazoa; phylum Chordata; class Actinopteri; order Cypriniformes; family Gobionidae; genus Pseudorasbora; species Pseudorasbora parva. Next base: position 50,552,530 of record NC_090178.1, read on the forward strand.
AGCGCGCGTCTCTTAAAGGGGCCACGCTATATTCCTGCTCGTGGTGGAATATGGACCTCCTCCAGTATGGTGTGGTACTGGTGGAATATGGACCTCCTCCAGTATGGTGTGGTACTGGTGGAATATGGACCTCCTCCAGTATGGTGTGGTACTGGTGGAATATGGACCTCCTCCAGTATGGTGTGGTACTGGTGGAATATGGACCTCCTCCAGTATGGTGTGGTACTGGTGGAATATGGACCTCCTCCAGTATGGTGTGGTACTGGTGGAATATGGACCTCCTCCAGTATGGTGTGGTACTGGTGGAATATGGACCTCCTCCAGTATGGTGTGGTACTGGTGGAATATGGACCTCCTCCAGTATGGTGTGGTACTGGTGGAATATGGACCTCCTCCAGTATGGTGTGGTACTGGTGCGCTCACAGCCAGGTCCACATGACAGCTTTCACATTACCAGTTTTTCATACGAACTGTGCCCTGCTCTGAACTAAACTGCCAGTAATACTCCCTTTATTTATATTCTTAAAATGAGAGAAATCCCTGCTTATTCTGAATTTAAGTTTAGGCTTAGGAGACATGAACAAGTTCTTTGATAAACATCTGTAACCTTTGATACATATCTAGTCTTCATGTTGTATTATTGATTATTCTTGAATAAGTATGATTTCACTAATAATAAATGTACATTTGCATAAAGCATGCATATTTGTCCATACCCATGTTGATTAGAGTATTAAAAACTTAATTCAAACTTAATATAAGATACATTTACAACATATACAAATCTGCAATTAAATTGTGATTAATCGCGAGTTAACTCATGACAATCATACGATTAATCGCGATTAAATATTTTAAACGTTTGACAGCCCTAATATATATATATACATACAGTACAGGCCAGAAGTTTGGACACATTACTATTTGTAATGTTTTTGAAAGAAGTTTCTTCTGCTCATCAAGCCTGCATTTATTTGATCAAAAATACAGATTAAAAAAAAAAAATATTGTAATATATTATTACTGAAACTGAACTGTGTCCAACACTCGTAATGAATCCTCATCTGAGAATGATTTCTGAAGGATCATGATCACTGAAGACTGGAGGAACCATCCTGAACATTCAGCTCTGAGCACACAGATACATCAGCATTTAAAGGAGAATACACTGAAAAACAATGATTTTAAATTGTAATGATATATCACAATATTTAAAAAAAACCTTTTGGCCGGTACTGTATATACTATATATATATATATATATATATATATATATATATATATATGATATGCAACAATTGAGTTAAAAATCTTCATTTGTGTTCTCCTGAAGAAACACACACACCCATGATGCCCTGCAGATAAACATCACAGGCTCATTTGTGGCGTAACTATCGCTTTAAGAAGGTCTATGCTGGTGAAGGTAGGACGTACTGGTGAGTTTGCTGCAGGCCGGCAGGTAGCCGTGCGATCTCTTCATGTGCAGCTTCATGTTGCTCTTCTGAGTGAAGCTGATGGTGCAGAGCTCACACCTGTAGGGCTTCTCTCCTGTGTGCTTGACCCTGTGCACCTGCAGCGCACTCTTCTGGTTAAAGGCTTTATCACACAGCGGACACTGGAAGGGCCGCTCACCTGAAATCAACCAAACATGAACACACACACCTGACCGCACTGAACATCATACACACCATCAATTTAAAGGACAACTCCGGCGAGAAATGAGCCTAAGGGTAATTAAAGCAGCACTGGGTCACTTTTGCTCTCGGGGTCCCCCTACAGTTGGGAAAAAATAATGTCCTCAACTACTGTCATAAGCTGTCGTCCTACATCAGGGGATGCCATCACTCGTGCATTTGCTGACATGACAGCCCTGATAGCCCTGAGCTAGTGATGCGCGGGTCGTCTCATAACCCGCGGACCCCGTATGTCTATTTAATGGTCGCGGGTGCGCGGCGGGCTGTAAAAATATATCCAGTGGTGCGGGTCGGGCCAAATAACTTCATAAAAGTGTCCCGCGGGTCGGTGCAGCACTAACAGTTCCCCTGAACACTGCAGGAGGAGTTCACATGCAGGTGTTCTTCTGGCGGCGCGTGGGAAACGTCTTCATCAGGTACAGTCAGTGGCTGATGCTCCAGCAGGTCATATGAATATCATTTCATGGGTTTTATTTTTTTCAAACGCCAAATGATCACGATGCTCACGTTTACAAGCCAGCGTCATTATAGTAGTCTATTGGTTAGCGTTTTCCAGAATCTATATGATCCTTCAGTTCAGTGTTTGAGTGGTCGGTAATCACCGTAACGAGCAGGACAGCATCGGTCGGGCACGCCTCCTTCAGCTCACGCCGACGAGCAAACGCTGGTCACATGTTAAACCTAGTCCTGCCTTTAATCACAGCACTCTCTCGTTTCCTCTTACTGCTTTCCTCCAACAAAACCTTTTCTTTCTTATTTGTCTCTGCTGCTTCGACATGACTATATTATCCGACGAACAAAGTTGGGCTCGCACGTCCGAATGTAAGGAAGTGTGTGTGTTGGTGGAAGTGACGTATGTGCCGTAAAGCAGTCGAATTTTGTAGTTCTTTTTGTTCTCGGGTTACTACCCGAAACCCGAAGTTTAAAAGTACGATTAAAAACGATACAGACCCCATCAGGCTATGGCAGACGTGTCATTCAACCTATTGTAAGTCTTGAAAATATATTATGAAGGTTGAAAAGTTACCTAGTGCTGCTTTAACAGATGGTCAGCGAGTAGATCGTTCTCTGGGATGCGTTTTCATGAAAATCAAATGTAAAGAGTTTTATCTCTAAACACAGATTAGCTTATAACGCTTGTCTATGGGGCTCAGGGTCAGTGACATTAAACCGCTAGTTAATACCACTAACAAGACTCAAAATAGCCTCACACTAACACAGCAGCGTTCGTGGCTCGACTCGTCGAGACTGTTCTACAAGATGGCTGCCGTCTGTAAATGCGTAATGCACTGTGTTTATAAAGTTCTCAATGCTTCGGTCTGAATGGAGAGACCCTCATTATGCTGCCGTGTTAGTGTGAGGCTATTTTGAGTCTTGTTAGTGGTATTAACTAGCGGTTTAATTTCACTGATCCTGAGCCCCATAGACAAGCGTTATAAGCTAATCTGTGTTTAGAGATAAAACTCTTTACATTCGATCTTCATGAAAACGCATCCCAGAGAACGATCTACTCGCTAAACATCTGTTCATTACCCCTAGGGTCATTTTTCACCAGAGTTGTCTTTTAAAGGAAGTGTGTGTAAGATTGTGGCCAAAACTGGTACTGCAGTCAGTTTCTAATGCCTGTAGAGCGGTGTCTCCCCCTCCCCCTGACTCGAGGTTGCCAGATTGGCTCCACGATCAGCAGCGTTTGTAGATCTGCAGCTGTGGTAACTAGAGCAGATCTGGCAACCCCAAACACTACTGACTCCTGATTGGTCGACCGGTGGAGGGCGGAGCTTCAGGCCAAAACACAACATGACATCATCAACATCAGCTGAGGGCAACAACAACTTTATAATGACAATATCCTGCCGGACTACTGCTGGCAGTGATAGAAGAGTTAGAGATGAACATGATTTATTAATGTCTAGAGACATATCAGCGCCATTTTATGATTCACTGAAATTCATTTCTTACACACAGTTCCTTTAAAATGAATCCGCACTGTCACTTGATGATAATTCTGAATTGATTGACAGCCCTGATGTATACACTGCACACAATGCTCTTCTTCCTCAGTCATGTTGTCTTGTTTCCAGTCTAAATATCTAACAATTCTTAAATCAAGATGCATTTACTAGATCAGTAAAACCACATGAGATATTTGTTCTTGTTGTGTTGAAAATAAAATAAAAGATTGAAATCTTGTTTCTTGTTTCCGTCCCAATCAGAAATAAGATTATTTCTCTCACCCCATTGGCAGATCATTTTGCCTGTTTTAAGCAAAAACTCTCTTCATTTAGATTTTATTTTTTAATCTCATGTCGTTTTACTTATCTAGTAAATGCATCTTGATTTAAATCTTATTTTTAGATATTTGGACTGGAAACAAGACAAAAATACTAAACAAGACGAGCATTTTTCGCCGTGCGGCGCTGCAGGTGAAGAGCGGGGCTTTACCTGTGTGTGTGCGGTTGTGTCTCTCTAACTGGCTGGGTTTGGCGAAGGCTTTGTCACAGCTGCCACATTTGAAGACTTTTGGTTTCTGAGCGCTGACTTTGGGCCCCTTCTTATGGACGTACTCGTGCTCCTGAAAGAGACATTTAACACACTTTATTATAGTCCTAGAGGATTTTGTTTGTAAAGACCAATGGGAAACACCACTGCACTGTACTAATATATGAAATATGACATTAACTAGAGGAACGTAGAATAAGAGCCTTCAGCATTTTCTGTGTCATGTATTGAGGAGATGCTGCCATCTGGGGCCCGTTCTTCGTACCTCTCTTAACACATCCGAGATGATTTGACAGATCCCAGATCTTTTAATCGTGATAACTGATCTCTGGCTAATTTGGTTCTTCATATTAATTTGTGGATTGGATTATAATATCTGGATTAAGCTATCTGAGATTACTCTTGTGTTCCCTGAAGAGGGCAGATGATCGATACTCGAAACCACGATCAGCAGCGATTGGCTGCCGTCAAGACAACGGAATGACATCATATATTTAAAAAAGACACCTGGCAAAAAACACGAATTTCTGGACCTTTATAAGGAAACGACCAAACCAACATAAGAGTTAGATAAATTAATGTGCACTGTTTTGACGAACATGATTGCCAATGATTTATATTCACGATTTTAGAATATTTGTACATTACATTTTTATTTAAATGTTGTAATTTCATTTTTTATTAAATTTGAAGCAGAGTTGTTATGTGATAGTAATTCTTTTAAACTTTTTTGATTGAAAGTTTCTTAACGGTCAAGATCAAGTGATCTGCGTCTCTTGCGCTGCATCCCATAATATCCGACATCGCTCACATTAACTCATGACGAAGATGAACTGCACAATGTGTGTAAACCTCCAAAACAACTATAAAGTAATTATTCCATCACAATTCACAAATAAATCTGTCCATCAAGTGGCTGTGTCTATAGTATTATACGCTAATTTTACACAACATTAAAATATTATTTTCAAATAAACTTTTATATTTATTATTATTTTAAAGTATTATTGCCCCTGATTCAGTAATGAACTCTTGTAATAAAGTAGCAGTGTCTGGGACAGATTATAAACATCACCTCAAGATGCGATCTAATCCTGTTTACATGAGCAGGTTTAAGCTGACGGATCTGTTGCTATGACAGCAAGTCCAGGATGAGCTTTGAAGAACCAAACAATCCCAGATCGAGACAAATCACCAACAGTCAAATCCAGCTGACGGAGTTAGCCACGTATGAGGAACGGGCCCCAGGCAAAAGAAGAATAACATGACTTGAAAATCATGATGTGATGAAGCGGCTCCTCCCGCGATCTCTCCTGAAGCCGATACTGAAGTGAGTTAAACTGCAGTTCCTCCACTGGCCACTAGAGCGGCTCCAGAAGCCGATACTGTAGTAATGTAACCTGCAGTTCCTCCACTGGCCACTAGAGCGGCTCCAGAAGGAGCAGAACCTCATTGAGCTCATGTTAAAATGCCCAACTTTACAGCAGAAAAACACATGTTTACAGTCTGGGACAAATTGTGCTTTTGGTCTACACGGCTAATTTTGACCCTCATGACGACTGTCAATGCTCTACTGGATGAATCCACAACAACCATCCAAGTTAATTGTGGAAAGCCTTCCCAGAAGAGTGGAAGCTGTTATAGCTGAGTGAATACCTCATTTTAAGTGTTAGATGTTAGTGTTGTCTGTGTGAGTGTGTGTGTGGCGGTACCTTGAGGTGTGTGGCTCGTTTGAAGGCTTTCCCGCAGATGCGACAGACGTGGCAGCGCTCCTTCCCATGCTCCTGCCTGCAGTGTCTTCTCAGAGCATTGGCCGTCAGCAGCATCTGACTGCAGTAGTAGCACTGATGCTTCTGCTTCGGCTCCGCTTCCTTCTCCTCGCTCTGCTGATCCATCATCTGTGTGCACACAACAAACATTCAAGCATTCAGGCAGGAAAACCTGCTCTAGTAACATAGAATACTGTCAAACACTCGATGACTGATTTGTCAAGCCCATACACACACACACACTCGTCGTCAGTGAGGAACCTGGGTGTGCTCTTTGATACCAATCTTTCATTTGAAAGCCACGTTTCTAGCATCTGTAAAACTGCATTCTATCATCTTAAAAATATATCTAAATTACGGCACATGCTTTCAATGCAAAATGCTGAACAGTTAGTACATGCGTTCATGAGCTCAAGGCTAGATTATTGTAATGCTCTACTGGGTGGTTGCCCTGCTCGCTTAATAAACAAACTCCAGCTGGTCCAAAACCAGTAAAAAGTGCTATAAGTGATTGTGTGTGTGTGTGTGTGTGTGTGTGTGTGTGTGTGTGTGCTGAAAGCATTGCTTGACCTGTGTGTTGAGGTTGAGCGAGACTGTATCCAGGATCTGTGTGTCGGACAGGGTCAGGGTCACACTACCGTCGCTGGCCACACCCCCTGATGACATCACCAGGCCCTGAGCCGAATGGGCCACGCCCCCTGATGACATCACCAGGCCCTGAGCCGAGTGGGACAGGGACGTGCTGGGAGCCAGAGCACTGACTGATGGGAAGAAGCCGTCAGAGACACATTATGGACACCCTAACTCAAAACACACTCTATACTAGACTTATCACATGGTTTAATGTCACACACACCTATCGCAAGGTTTCTGTCACACGACGGGTCAGACTCGCCTGCTATACTGCAAAAAATGCTCTTCTTACATTCTAGTCTAAACAATTCTTAAATCAAGATGCATTTACTAGATAAGTCAGACGACACTAGATATTTTTTCTTGTTTTGTTGAAAATAAAATCTAAATGAAGTGAGTTTTTGGATCCATCATCCACCATCTTTTCTGTTGCACAACGGGTCAGACTCGACTGTGCTGAGAGGTTGAAGCTATCTGGCTCTCACCGGTCATGGCTGAGGGAGGAGGAGTCTGAGGAAGAAGCTGCTCACTGCTCAGTCTGATGTTTGGAGCCGAGGCTGGACAGTGATGGGGCAACAGATCCTGACCTTTACACACACACACACACACACACACACACACACACACACACACACACACACACACACACACACACACACACACACACACACACACACACACACACACACACACACACACACACACACACACACACACACACACACACACACACACACACACACAGGGGGGTCAGTGGTTGCTTTGGCACAGCTATTCTAAACACAAGACAAACTTCTGATACGTGTAAACCAAGTGTCAGATCTTGTGCTGAGATCTCTGGATTTCGCTGGAGGCAGCAGTGTGTGTGTGTGTGTGTGTGTTCATCTGCTATAGTGAGTGTGATCTCAGATGTGGTGGCAGCAGTGTGTGTGTGTGTGTGTGTGTGTGTGTGTGTGTGTGTTCACCTGCTATAGTGAGTTTGATCTCAGATGTGGTGGCAGCAGTGTGTGTGTGTATGTGCGTGTGTGTTCCCCTGCTATAGTGAGTGTGATCACAGATGTGGTGGCAGCAGTGTGTGTGTGTGAGTGTGTGTGTGTGTGTGTGTGTGTGTGTGTGTTCACCTGCTATAGTGAGTGTGATCTCAGATGTGGTGGCAGCAGTGTGTGTGTGTGAGTGTGTGTGTGTGTGTGTGTGTGTGTGTGTGTGTGTTCACCTGCTATAGTGAGTGTGATCTCAGATGTGGTGGCAGCAGTGTGTGTGTGTGTGTGTGTGTGTGTGTGTGTTCACCTGCTATAGTGAGTGTGATCTCAGATGTGGTGGCAGCAGTGTGTGTGTGTGAGTGTGTGTGTGTGTGTGTGTGTGTGTGTGTGTGTTCACCTGCTATAGTGAGTGTGATCTCAGATGTGGTGGCAGCAGTGTGTGTGTGTGTGTGTGTGTTCCCCTGCTATAGTGAGTGTGATCACAGATGTGGTGGCAGCAGTGTGTGTGTGTGAGTGTGTGTGTGTGTGTGTGTGTGTGTGTGTGTTCACCTGCTATAGTGAGTGTGATCTCAGATGTGGTGGCAGCAGTGTGTGTGTGTGTGTGTGTGTGTGTGTGTGTGTGTGTGTGTTCACCTGCTATAGTGAGTTTGATCTCAGATGTGGTGGCAGCAGTGTGTGTGTGTATGTGCGTGTGTGTTCCCCTGCTATAGTGAGTGTGATCACAGATGTGGTGGCAGCAGTGTGTGTGTGTGTGTGTGTTCACCTGCTATAGTGAGTGTGATCTCAGATGTGGTGGCAGCAGTGTGTGTGTGTGTGTGTGTGTGTGTGTGTGTGTGTGTTCATGTGTTCACCTGCTATAGTGAGTGTGATCTCAGATGTGGTGGCAGCAGTGTGTGTGTGTGTGTGTGTGTGTGTGTGTGTTCACCTGCTATAGTGAGTGTGATCTCAGATGTGGCGGCAGCAGTGTGTGTGTGTGTGTGTGTGTGTGTGTTCACCTGCTATAGTGAGTGTGATCTCAGATGTGGTGGCAGCAGTGTGTGTGTGTGAGTGTGTGTGTGTGTGTGTGTGTGTGTGTGTGTTCACCTGCTATAGTGAGTGTGATCTCAGATGTGGTGGCAGCAGTGTGTGTGTGTGTGTGTGTGTGTGTGTGTGTGTGTGTGTGTGTGTGTTCACCTGCTATAGTGAGTTTGATCTCAGATGTGGTGGCAGCAGTGTGTGTGTGTATGTGCGTGTGTGTTCCCCTGCTATAGTGAGTGTGATCACAGATGTGGTGGCAGCAGTGTGTGTGTGTGTGTGTGTTCACCTGCTATAGTGAGTGTGATCTCAGATGTGGTGGCAGCAGTGTGTGTGTGTGTGTGTGTGTGTGTGTTCACCTGCTATAGTGAGTGTGATCTCAGATGTGGTGGCAGCAGTGTGTGTGTGTGTGTGTGTGTGTGTGTTCACCTGCTATAGTGAGTTTGATCTCAGATGTGGTGGCAGCAGTGTGTGTGTGTATGTGCGTGTGTGTTCCCCTGCTATAGTGAGTGTGATCACAGATGTGGTGGCAGCAGTGTGTGTGTGTGTGTGTGTTCACCTGCTATAGTGAGTGTGATCTCAGATGTGGTGGCAGCAGTGTGTGTGTGTGTGTGTGTGTGTGTGTGTTCACCTGCTATAGTGAGTGTGATCTCAGATGTGGTGGCAGCAGTGTGTGTGTGTGTTCATGTGTTCACCTGCTATAGTGAGTGTGATCTCAGATGTGGTGGCAGCAGTGTGTGTGTGTGTGTGTGTGTGTGTGTGTTCACCTGCTATAGTGAGTGTGATCTCAGATGTGGTGGCAGCAGTGTGTGTCTGTGTGTGTGTGTGTGTGTGTTCATGTGTTCACCTGCTATAGTGAGTGTGATCTCAGATGTGGTGGCAGCAGTGTGTGTGTGTGAGTGTGTGTGTGTGTGTGTGTGTGTGTGTTCACCTGCTATAGTGAGTGTGATCTCAGATGTGGTGGCAGCAGTGTGTGTGTGTGTGTGTGTGTGTGTTTACCTGCTATAGTGAGTGTGATCTCAGATGTGGTGGCAGCAGTGTGTGTGTGTGTGAGTGTGTGTGTGTGTGTGTGTGTGTGTGTGTGTGTGTGTGTGTGTGTTCACCTGCTATAGTGAGTGTGATCTCAGATGTGGTGGCAGCAGTGTGTGTGTGTGTGTGTGTGTGTGTGTGTGTGTGTGTTCACCTGCTATAGTGAGTGTGATCTCAGATGTGGTGGCAGCAGTGTGTGTGTGTGAGTGTGTGTGTGTGTGTGTGTGTGTGTGTGTGTGTGTGTTCACCTGCTATAGTGAGTGTGATCTCAGATATGGTGGCAGCAGTGTGTGTGTGTGTGTGTGTGTGTGTTCACCTGCTATAGTGAGTGTGATCTCAGATATGGTGGCAGCAGTGTGTGTGTGTGTGTGTGTGTGTGTTCACCTGCTATAGTGAGTGTGATCTCAGATGTGGGGGCAGCAGTGTGTGTGTGTGTGTATGTGTGTGTGTGTGTGTGTGTTCACCTGCTATAGTGAGTGTGATCTCAGATGTGGGGGCAGCAGTGTGTGTGTGTGTGTGTGTGTGTGTGTGTGTGTGTGTGTGTGTTCACCTGCTATAGTGAGTGTGATCTCAGATGTGGGGGCAGCAGTGTGTGTGTGTGTGTGTATGTGTGTGTGTGTGTGTGTGTTCACCTGCTATAGTGAGTGTGATCTCAGATGTGGTGGCAGCAGTGTGTGTGTGTGTGTGTGTGTGTGTGTGTGTGTGTGTGTGTTCACCTGCTATAGTGAGTGTGATCTCAGATGTGGTGGCAGCAGTGTGTGTGTGTGTGTGTGTGTGTGTGTTCACCTGCTATAGTGAGTGTGATCTCAGATGTGGTGGCAGCAGTGTGTGTGAGTGTGTGTGTGTGTGTGTGTTCACCTGCTATAGTGAGTGTGATCTCAGATGTGGTGGCAGCAGTGGATGCATTGCTCTGTGCTAGCGCCTGAGTTAGGCTGGAGTTGTTGATGGTCAGTGTGATCTCTGGAGCTCCGCTGCCTGCGCCGGACACTTGAGACAGATCCTGAGAACCTGACAGGACACACACATCCCAATCACACACACACATCAGTGTATGCTCTTCTTATTCAGTACTTTTGTCTTCTTTTTAAATATCTAACCATTCTTAAATCAAGATGCATTTACTAGATAAGTAAAACTACATAAGATATTTTTTCTTGTTTAAAAAAAAAATAAAATCTAAATGAAGTAAGTTTTTGTTTAAAACAGGCAAAATGATCTGCCAATGGGGTGAAAAAATTAATCTTAATCACACACAATTTACAAGACAAAACTACTGAGTAAGAAGAGCATTGTTTGCAGTGTATATACACTCCCCTAAAGGATTATTAGGAAAACACACTTATACTGTGTTTGACCTACAGTTCTCCTTCAGAACTGCCTTAATTCTACGTGGCATTGATCAACAAGCTGCTGAAAGCATTCTTTAGAAATGTCGGCCCATATTGATAGGAGAGCATCTTGCAGTTGATGGAGATTTGTGGGATGCACATCCAGGGCACGAAGCTCCCATTCCACCACATCCCAAAGATGCTCTATTGGGCTGAGATCTGATGACTGTGGCGGCCATTTTAGTTCAGTCAACTCATTGTCATGTTCAAGAAACCAATCTGAAATGATTGGAGCTTTGTGACATGGTGCATTATCCTGCTGGAAGTAGCCATCAGAGGATGGGGACATGGTGGTCATAAAGGGATGGACATGGTCAGAAACAATGCTCAGGTAGGCCGTGGCATTTAAAAGATGCCCAATTGGCACTAAGGGGCCTAAAGTGTGCCAAGAAAACATCCCCCACACCATTACACCACCACCACCAGCCTGCACAGTGGGAACAAGGCATGATGGATCCATGTTCTCATTCTGTTTAGGCCAAATTCTGACTCTACCATCTGAATGTCTCAGCAGAAATCGAGACTCATCAGACCAGGCCACATTTCTCCAGTCTTCAACTGGCCAATTTTGGTGAGCTTGTGCAAACTGTCGCCTCTTTTTCCTATTTGTAGTGGAGATGAGTGGTCCCCGGTGGGGTCTTCTGCTGTTGTAGCCCATCCGCCTCAAGGTTGTGTGTGTTGTGGCTTCACAAATGCTTTGCAGCATACCTCGGTTGTAACGAGTGG